>NC_089597.1:85305445-85589139 GCF_019320115.1 Miscanthus floridulus
CTCGAGCTGCTATGATAAATTCTAGCCCAAAGTATCCATGGTCTCCCACTTCAACCCAATTAAGTGGTGTCCTACACTTTCTTCCATATAGAGCTTCAAATTGTGCCATGCGGATGCTTTCTTGGTAGCTATTATTATAAGAAAAATTCAGCTAACTTTAGGCATTCATCCCACTTTTTAGGGAAAGAAATGGCACAAGCTCTCAATATGTCCTCGAGCACCTGGTTCACCCTTTCTGTTTGACCATCAGTTTGTGGATGATATACTGAGTTTCTGAGGAGATGAGTACCAAGACATTGCTGCAATTGGTCCCAAAAATGAGAGACAAAGACTGACCCTCTATCAGAGATGATAGTAAGGGGAACCCCGTGTAGAGTCACAATTCGATCAAAGTATATCTTGGCGTACTTCCTGGCTGCATATCTGGTGTCCACTAGGATAAAATGACCAGACTTAGTCAGATGGTCCACAATGACCCAAATAGAATCATAGCCCTTGGATGTGCGGGGCAAACCCACCACAAAGTCCATAGAAATATCTTCCCATTTCCAAACAGGA
The DNA here is from genome assembly GCF_019320115.1 of Miscanthus floridulus. Classification (NCBI taxonomy): domain Eukaryota; kingdom Viridiplantae; phylum Streptophyta; class Magnoliopsida; order Poales; family Poaceae; genus Miscanthus; species Miscanthus floridulus. The sequence goes on from NC_089597.1 coordinate 85,306,004, forward strand.
ATGGGCAAGGGCTGCAAATATCCCACTGGTACGCATATGGTCTGCCTTAACCCTACCACAAGTGTCGCACTCCACGATGTGCTGGGTAATATCCTGCTTCATGTTAGACCACTAGTACAAGGGGCGCAGATCGTGATACATCTTAGTTGCTATGAGGATGGATAGACAGCTTTGAATGATGGGCTTCATTCAAAATTTTCCTTTTTAGCTCCTCATTGGCTGGAACTACCAGTCTATCCTTATACCTCACTACATCATGGTCATCAACACTAAAGTGAGGGCCATGCCCTTTGGCAATCAATTTTCTGATGTGGGGAATTTCTTCGAGGTCTTGCCTTTGCTCTAGAATAATCTGCTCAAGCAACTCTGAGGTCAAGGCAATGTGAGCCAGCACTTCTGCATGGTTGAGAGACAAAGGTGTTTCCTCAACCTGATGTGACTTTTAGCTCAAACCATCAGCCACTACATTGTCCTTTCCTAGGTGATAATGGACTTCCAAGTTGTAATCCTTTATCAATTCTAACCATCTCCTTTGCCTCATGTTTAGCTCAGACTGAGTGAAAATATACTTAAGGCTCTTGTGATTCGTAAAGATATGCACTTTGTTGCCCAATAGATAGTGCCTCTAAATCTTCAGAGCGTGGACCACAGCAACCAGCTCTAAGTCATGTGTGGGGTAATTCACCTCATGCTTTTTCAATTGGCGCGAAACATAAGCTATCACATGCCCATCTTGCATAAGCACACAACCAAACCCATCTTTGAGGACATCACAATATACATCAATGGGTCTATCAGTGTTCGGTTGGGCCAACACAAGAGCAGTGGTCAAAAATGTCTTCAAAGCTTGGAGGGCTTCTTCACAGGTTAGGCTCCAATCAAACTTAGCTTCTTTTTGGAACAGCTTGGTCATTGTTTGGTCTATCTTGGAGAAATCTGGAATGAAACGCTAATAGTACCCCACGAGACCAAGGAACTGACAAATCTGGTGCACAGATCTAGGAGACTTCCAATCCAACATATCTTGCACCTTGCTAAGATCTACTAAAACGCAGTTAGGTGTCAACACATGCCCCAAAAACTACACTCGATCTAACCAAAATTCACACTTGCTGAATTTAACATAAAGCTTGTGTTCCCTTAGTTGAGATAGTACTATCCGAAGGTGTTGGGCATGCTCTTCATCATTCTTGGAATAAATCAGTATATCATCAATGAATACTACCACAAACTTGTCTAGCTCCGGCATAAAGACTGAATTCATCAGGTACATAAAGAAGTCAGGAGCATTGGTGAGATCAAAAGATATCACTAGGTACTCATACAACCCATACCTAGTAGAAAAAGCTATTTTTGGTATATCATATGGTCTAATCTTTATTTGATGATAGCCTGGTCGGAGGTCAATCTTTGAGAACACCTCGGCACCAGCTAGTTGATCGAACAAAGTATCTATGCAGGGCAACGGATACTTGTTCTTAACTATTACCACATTAAGAGGGCGGTAATCCACACACATCTGCAAGGTATCATCCTTCTTCTTCACAAAAATAGCTGGACAACCCCATGGTGAAGAACTAGGACAGATGAAACCTTTTTCCATCAACTCTTCCAGCTGCTTCTTCATCTTAGCCAATTCCCTTGGAGCCATGCGGTATGGGCATCGGGAGATGGAAGCAGTACTAGGCTCTAGCTCAATGGAGAATTCCACCTCTATGTCCGGTGGCAACCCAGGAAGATCTTCAGAAAAAACATCTGGGAACTCACATACCATAGGGATGGGGTAAGATCAGGAGAGGCTTTAGCATGGGTAGCAACAGGTAAGACTGGATTTGAGGGTACAAGCAGAGACATCCTATCCTTAGAAGAAGGAAGCCGTAACTCGACACTTCTCCGCTTCAAATCCAAGACTACCCCATACTCCCACAACCAGTTCATTCCAAGAATAGCATAAATGCCTTGCCCAGGCATTACCATGAACTATAGGCGGTAAGTGTGGGTGGCTAATACCAAGCTTACTGTGTCTATTCTGGTATTGATGGACATTTGCGAACTCGCAGTATAGATTCTATAGGCATATGTTGTAGCCATAAGTGGTAAGTTATGCCGATCTACAAATCCCATGCTCATAAAGGAATGTGATGCACCATAATCGAACAACACATAGGCTGGATGGGAATCAATGATAAACATACCAGCCATCATCGGTTCCTACTGCAATATCTACTCAGCATTCATGAAATTCACCTATCCAGACCGACTGGGCACCTTTCTCTTGATCACAGTCCATTTGACCAGCCTGGAGTTCACCGATGGTTGAGCAGACTGAGCTAGCTAGTTCTAGGGACACTCTTGGGCATAGTGGCTATCTTTGCCGCACTTGAAGCAAGCACTAGGCTTGTTTCCAAATCCCTAGTGAGGTGGGACCTACTGTCCCTGAGGCTGCTGGGGCTACACTAGCTGAGTGGGTGCATAGTACTATGTGGAAGAAGTCTAAGAAGTCTATTGGGGCTACCAAAACAAAGGCTCATCTGATGATTGATAGGGCCTCCACCGGACAACCTATACCTTTTGAGTATGAGGGTGGCTAGAAGACCCCGCAGCCACCCGCTTCCTCTTCCACTCTACCTAGGAATCCTGCTGCAAGCCCTCCATGGTGATGGTAGCGTTCATCAGGGCCCTGAAGGTCTGATAGTTCACCATGTACAGCTTCTCCTGAAGGATATAAGAGAGGCCACAAAGAAGTGGTCCTTCTTCTTCTCGTCAGTGTCCACATGAATGCCAGCATACTAGGACAAAGTGGTTGAACTTTTTAACATAATCCATCACTGTCATACTCCCTTGGCACAGCTCTAGGAACTCAGTTAGCTTCCAGTTGATGACACTAGCAGGAATATAGAACTCTCTAAATACTGTGGTGAACTCCTACCAGGTTGTTGGATGATCTGGCTATTACATGGCATGGAAGGTATCCCACCATGCACTTGTAGACCCTAATAGCTGTTGTGCTGCAAAGCGCACTTTTTGCTCGTCGGCCACGTTGAGCAATAGAAACTTTTGCTCCAGAATGCGAAGCCAGTGCTTCGCATCCAGGGGCTCATCTGTCGGTGTGAAAGTGGGTGGATAGGTCTTGAGGAAATCCTAGTAATAGGAGGGTCCCTCAGGATGGTGGACACCACCCTTGTTCCCACCATTGCCCCTGTGGCCTCCTCGGGCGAAGCCAGCGACAGCTTATGCCATGATTTCCATGGCATGGGCTGACTCTCGGTGAGCAGCCAACAATTCCGCCATCATCACTGTGTGAGTCATCGGAGGCAGCGGTGATGGAGGAGGAGGAGCCAGAAGTGGAGCCCCATGGCTCTCCCTGTTGTGCTCATGGGCCTGGCCACTCTCGCCTTGGCCCTCACCAAGCCCATGAGTCACCCCAGCACTGGTGCTCCCATGTCTGGACCTTAGATTCATCTATAAAAGGTAGGAACCATCCATTTAGAACAACCTTCTTGATCAGAAGCAAGGGACTAGAGAAATGATAGCACATATAATTAAAGCATTCTTTTAATTAAGCCTATCACTTTACTAATCCAATTATATGTGTAGGGGGATTCTAGTTTAAACAAAATGCTATTATCATGATGCATGTATCGTCCTATATGTTCACTCAAGATGGAATATAGCGGCATTCGCAAAAACCTTCAGCACATCGCACACTCACTTTCCGTATGCTAGACGATTTCTTACGCAATGTAAGTTAGTGTACCTACAGAAAACTGATTAGATAAAACCAATGCCTGCTATCCTAGATAGACCATATTGCTAGGGCTTATACTTATTTAACTAACTTAATCGCATCCTACTTTTCGCAAAACTTTTGTTGGTCAAATTTTTAAGTTTTGAAAAAGAGTGATGAGACTCGTAACCATTATTGGCTTTGGTACCAACTGTGGCAGAAGCCGTCATGAAATAGCACACTTACGGAGGCACTCGTCTTCCACCAGACACTAAGCACCCCGAAAAGCTAAGCTACATCAATGGTATCCGTCGGGCACACCCCAAGGGAGAACCCGAAAGATCCACATTTTCCTAAGGATCCAATAATGAGAATGAGTTACAATACTTGTCCATTTCATACATCCAAAGTTCTTACAAAGTACATTATTACATTACCAAATGTCAGAGTGCGGAATAATAAATAGCGGAATTTAGAAATAAACATCTAGCGATAGGAAATAAGGATCCGTCTGAGCCCACCAGAAGAATCCTCCACACAACAGTACTTCTCAAGCATCACCTGTAACTGGGGTAAATAAACCCTGAGTACACAATGTACTCGCAAGACTTATCCGACTAGTGGGAATAATTTCCTGACTCCATGGAATATGAGAAGCTTTATGGTTTGCTGGTTTTCTTTTTGTAGAAAGCATTACTAACTGTGAGTCCTTATTTATGTTATTATTATCAGCCATATTAAGTTATTATCTAGCCAGTCTATATAAGCACCTATTCTACTTTCAAGCAAGAGTTGATCAATCAGTTCCATTTCTTCTCCTTTCAACTTTTAGTTCTTACTACGGTGCTAAACCTGCAGACAAGCCGTACCGGAAAGTCAGCGATTTGTGAATCAATGCCCCCAGCTAGGTGCCCCAAAGACAAGCCCCGCTTGTACCCCAGGCACAAGTAGGACCAACCCATTACTCTCTTGTCCTAGGTGTCCAGGTCCTCATCCAAACTTGGACTCCAAGTCCCCACTCCCGAGTCCTAGACTAAGTGCGGTACAAGGACCTCTACCATCTTCGCCTCCAATTAGTTGATTCAGAAAGGGCTAGATCATGACAACAGAGCAACAAGTCTTCCCTACGCCCATACCCAACTATGTGCTCGGGACAATAGATCTATGACTTGCCTAGAGCCATATGCAATGACCGGTCCTTAATTGACATAGACAAGGAAAAAGTATAACTGAGCTATGCCCTGTTGGCCACAGGACACAACCCTTTACACCCACCAATACCCAACCCATATCCCTGCCCGATCACCATTTTCCTTTCCAACATTTTGTCGTGAGTGATCATATTTATCACCTATTTACGAGTAACGACAGGTTAGCCATGCTACCGACTTCCTGGGCATAGCAGCTACTCGACCTATACTAGTAGGACTCAAGGGTGGATATATTTATGCATATAGTTTCCATATATATGTATTCAGTGATCATAAATAGGGGTTATGCATCGGGGCTTGCCTTGGGTAGGTGACAGGTCAGTAAGGTCAGCACCAAAAGGCTCCGGGGCTCCCTCCTACACGATGATCTCCTCCTCGTACTCCTCAATGACTTCATCATACTCCTATTCATCGACGGGCATGAATTCTACTAGCTCGTGACTTACATGCATGAAATGATGATGAAATGCTTAGTAATATAGCAACAACAACTCTTAAAATAAAAGTACATCTGTTTCACTACTAAGCTAGTGCTACTAACCATGGTACTAAGCTATCTATTGTTACCGATAACAAGTTTGAAGTATGGCATTCATTAATATAGCCACTACAGGTGTTCTTACTCCTAATGCTGATTTACGCTATATACGTTAAAGCAAGGATAATAACTACTCTATGTATCAACTTACTCTAGGGCTACAAAATTTATAGCAAGTGCATAATAATCTAGTGAGCCTACTATAAATTTTCATAGCCACAGCTAACACCAATTTACCACAAAAAATCCTACAATTATTAATCTACATAATACTAAGCTCTTTAGTTTGAATTTGTAAACCTACCATTGTCATAGCTAACTATAATCTAACTAGACTAACAAGTAGATGGTATTTTTGTGAACCTAACAAAATTGGTTTCACTATTTTTGAACATCTACAAGATTTACTATCATTTTTCAAAGTTCTATTCAAAACTATATTGAATAAATCATCAATAATTCGCTGAAATAGAAAAACCTGAATCCCTTCTTGTGTGGCCCGCTTTCGAACGGCTCAGCCCACCCTGAACGCCCATGCTCTCACCCGCGCAGCACACCAGCGCAGCCGAGCGTGGCATGGCCCACGCACGCTAGCGGCCTACAGCGGAAAGACCCCCACGTGTGCCACATTAAGCAAAAGAGCCCTCGGATTCCAAACAATTAGAACCGCAGTCCATTCCACTATTCCCTTCTCTCACTGACTCTAGCACTTAGCCCCTTGGTTTGCTTCGAATTTATGTCACGACATCCCTAGCCGGACTTAATAGAGACCTGTGACCCTCCTGGCCTCACGCCGACGAGCCCGCACCTCCACAGCCTCGATTCTTGCCACCATGACACTCCTCAACCCAAGCGCATCCGAAAGAGGTACTAAATAGCCCGGTTGGTGATGCACAGAGGCATGGCCATGCACCACGGCAGTGTTTGGCCATGGTGGCGCCGATGCTGGTGAATAAACCTTGCCTAACGCCTCAACCTGCTACTCCTTGACCATCTACGAATTGCGTTAAACAATGTAGAAGTCCTAATTTAACCACTACTACATTGAAGCGCGTCAGCCATAGAAATGGTATCTACCCATGTCCACCGGGGATGGCCATGCGCTCCAGCGAACCTTGGCCCTAATTGAGTCAACCAGCTACCCTAGGAGTAAGAGGGCCTCACCAAACACGTAACTGGATGGACTGGGCAAAGGCACGCGGCTTGACAAGATGGTCAGCCATCGAAACTGGGGTGACTCTGGTTTCCTAGCGAGCACGGACGATGGCATCTCCGGTGACCTGCTGCTCCACCGGCGAAACCGCTACATGGGTGAGGCAAACATGTCCAACACAACACAAGGCACAACTCAATTGAAACAATAGGACACAGCGCGACGCCCTGGCCGAGTGCCCGCTCTAGCAGCCATGGTGGAACACCGTGAGGGGAATGCCCCACCTCACCTCACTGTAGGCCGAATGAACGTCGAGACAACTTCACTCGAAAGCTAACTATCCGAGCTCATAGGGTGCATAGTTAATTGGAAAAAGGTGGAGTGTTGCGAGGCCAATTTGTAGGGGCGACGCCTATAGACTTATGGTGGCTGGTTTTGGCAAAAATTCAAATTGGCGCCCCTCCCTTGTACCACCGCAGCAATGCCCTGGTTAGGCATGACACTGTCCTTCCACTCAACCACCAAATGTGCTCGATGCAAAGATAGGGGGACTAGCACATTGATTTTTGCTTCGGCATGGCTTGGCCAGCCGACGACCTTCAAGGTGACATGACTGGCACATTTGGCATGGCCTCGTGTGCAAGCGTGAGAACGAGGCAAGCAGGGCAAGCCCATGCACGCGCGCAGCCAACATCAACAGGAGCAGTAGCAGGACGGTAGCGCCGGACGGTGCTTAGTGTGAGCGACGCGACGCGATGGTGAGCAGCAACCCTGGGTGGACACGCTAGAGGAGGGGCAGAGCAGCTAGGCATGGCCGGGCCTAGCGCGCGCGTGCCGTGTGCCAGCGCACGGTTGCGGGAGACCCTGGCCGGCAGCGTAGGGCCAATGCGTGGGTGTGCATGCGCAGGCGCGATGGCGGCCGGTGCGGGAGCGTACGTGGCTTGCCAGGGCAGCAACATGACACGGCCAATAGGACGAGGACAGTGGCAGGGACAGCCAGTGCGGCAGCCCATGTGTGGCGTGCTCGCACAAGCACGGCATTGGTGACGCGGCCGGTGCGGAGCATGCTAGGCAGGCCAGTGCTGCCGTGCCAGGCCGCATAGGGCGGTGACCGCACCCTAGGCACTGGCATGGCTCAACCCATGGTTGCACTGCTTTTTAAAGCCATTCAAAAACTCAAACCCAATGATTCAAGAGTCAAACCAGCTATTTTACACTCAAGAGGGTACCTAGGGGTGTCAAACTAAACCAAAGCATCATGCCACCTCTTAACCCGATCGCTCTACAAAAATTGCCAAACATAGCTTCGTCGACCCATTTACAGACTTACGCGAAACGACTAAACTTCGAACGGCTTTGTGTCGAATTCCATTTTCGAGCTACTTGATATACTAGCTAGCGAACCTCATCCTTGACCGCACGTATTTCATCGTTGCCTACTAAGTTCATACTACAAACTTTATCAAAGTTCGCATAAGCTTTCTATAGCATTTTTGTTTGATAAAAATTCACTTAGAATACTAAACGATATAAAGCGACATAAAATATAACATTTGTTTCTTGTTTCAGATTAACATTTCAAGTGTCCGTACATTGATGTATACCCTGTATTACACACATTTACACACAAATTTGATGCTCATGCAGTGTTTTAGCAAAAACTATACAATGTAACACCGAGGGTGTTACATCACCACCAAGCCATCTATGGAGATGGCAACCTGTAGGAGTAACAAGCATCACCGACTTGCAACTCGAACACCTAGTGCCACTCAAAGCAATCTCACAATACAATCAGCACTAGGAATCACTCACTCGTAATCGATTCAAACTCTTGCAAGCACAAGTGAGTTAGAGGGCTCCCACGCACTCTTAGGCATGGACACAAAGTCCCCCAAGGTGCTCAACCTTAGCCATGGCTGAGACACCCCTCTATTTGTAGCCCTAAAGGCAAAAAAGAGCCATTACCCCTTCACTGGGCAAAACTCATGGCGACCAGGACGCTGCTGCTCGAGTCGACCGGACAGCGCTGGCCAGCGTTCGGTCACTCATAGCCATTCATGTGTCCCTCTGTGTTCAACTATGACCATTGATCTCCAACAGCTACTTCCTCTACATGTGTGCCACAGACGATCGGACGCACTAAAGCTGCGACCAGACTCGGTGTCCCTATGTCCGGTCTTTCACACGCCTACACCTCCAATGCCAGCGATCGAACACGCTGTCCGAATGACCTGACGCTCCACCACTCCATGTCTATTCACTTCTAGAGACGGTATAGAGAGAAGAAATCATGACCGAACACATCAGGTCGACGATGACCGGACACTACCCCGAGTCGGGTCCTCTTTGTGCAACAACACGGCACTACGTCAGCCTACGTCACCAATAACTAGAAGCGGCCCTTGTGCATCTAATCCTGTGCGCCACCAGTGTTTGGTCATAGACCGATCCCCATGCCTTCACTACAACACTGACTGAATGCATCTGGTCCTCTCAGAGCCAGCGTCTGGTCACCTTTAGTGACCTCTTTTCAGCCTCCTTTTCTTTACCTGAGTTGAACTGTTCCAACTCCAACTTTTTCTCCTTTACAAATATGCCAACACCATCAAGTCTACAATAACTTATTCAAGTGTGTTAGCATTTTCACAACCATTTTTAAGTTGTTAATCACTCAATTCATCGCTCCACTCGATCCTAGCAACATCGCAAAGTTAGATCGCTCAAGTGGCACTAGATGACCGATATGCAAACAAGTTTGCCCCTCTCGATAGTACGACCATATATTCTGAATCAGGTCATACACTTCTCTACACACCTATGACCAGGTGAAATGAAATACCCTATGGTTATACCTTTGCCTTGCACATTCCATTCCATCTCCTCCAATGTTGATGCAACACATGCACCAACCAATCACAAATGATATGATCCACTTCATATCTTCACATGATGGTATTGGTTTATCGATCTTGACTTCACTTGCTCTTCAAGTGTTTCTTTAGTCCATTGGCACCAAGTCATCACTCAACTTGCCCTTCACACTTCCAACCAGTCCATCAAGCCAAGTCTTGTCTTGATCTTCTCTACCTTAGTCACATGACTCAATGCTATGTCTCATATGCAATGAGCTCCTTCATCACATGTGTGAGCGTTGCAACATATCTTAGCCATTTCACCTCCATGGCATAGGTTGCTCACACATGATGTACTTGTGGACTAATGTTGGTATTTTTAAACGCACACAGATAAATCCACAAGTGCACGAATACTGTTGTAGCTTTCACCTAGGAGTATTCTAGAGTATCATATTTATCCATAGGGAAACAATGGTTCAAGAAGTTGATAGTTCACTATCATGTATCTACTAACTAGTATACCAACTGAACTAAAGTGGGGGTAGGTGTTGATGATGATAAGAGTTATAAATAATAACACACATAGGAGAATTCTGTGGTATATAAATGAGCAATCTAGCTAAATTGAGAGGACAATGGTTGAGTTCAAGGTTCCTAAATACTTCTCTATTACTTCGGTTCTATTCTAGTTTAGACTAGTGGGTATAACTAAAGCATGGGTAGATATAGCGATCACACACAATAGCACTTTGGGACATTGGAGCACTAGCCATAGAAAGGGATGAGAAAGGGACTAGGAAGCTCTGACTATGGTCCTACAAATCCAAACCCAAATGTGGTGGACTACATTGGCCATCAGGGTTGTCACCACCTAGGGCTACCACAACTATCCACGAGGTTGGGTGTAATCTTAGGTAACTCATAGTCTAGACACCACATCTACACTACTAATTACTACTCTAATCACATATAATAACTAGAGCACTTGATGCGAGCAGAGATCCCATGCTAAGGTATGATAACTATACTAACCATACACATGAAAGGCATAAAAGTGAATAGATAAGATAACTATATTAAAGCATAAGTCTTGCAAAAGTAAGATACAAAGATATACCCGACCTTCGAAGATTTCTCTAGAACCCGAGCATGGCTCAACTCTCCCTAACTCTCAACTAGAGCTATTCTACTTCTACATCTTAAGAGCTGGCTCTAATCCTGATGAGGAGGATATGAATTAGGGTTTCATGATAGCCTCCTAGGGTGGGGGTAGGGGCTGCTATATATAGGTCAAGGTGGAGTAGGGGGCAAGGAATCGAGGTGGAGTAGGGGGCAAGGAATCGCCACATCATCGATCCGCGTCAACTCCCTCGACCACCATTGGATAAATCAACCTAAAACCACCTTAAAATCAATGGTGTAGATTGTAGGAAGGAGTACGAGGTGGTGGAGGGTCAGCAGGCTCCATGATAGGATCGGACGGCCGATGGGCTAGGCCAGCCGGCCCACTTTCGTGGCCGTTTGGGCCAAGCTTCGGCGTGGTGTCTTCTGGAACCTTCTAGAGTTGTCTTTCGTAGTTTTCGTGGGTTGAATCACTTGTTATCATCGGTTTGCTTGTTTGGAGTGTATGACAGTGGTCCCGAGAGCTATTTTCTAGATAAATCCTCCTACATACAAATATTTACCTAAGCTCGTGGAATTCATTAGTTTAAACCCCAATACCTATGTTTGGTGATGAATTAAATATAAATGCAGGTTATGTTGATGGTTTATAAATGATGTTAGTGACCGTCAACAACTAATCACCTGTGTATCTAACTCAAATACATATTAGTCCACCAAAGGTTGTCACTCAATTACCAAAACCAAACAAGGACCTTTCAATCTCCCCTTTTTGGTAATTGATGACAACTCTACAAAGATATATAAATTAAGGTCTTTTGGATTTATGTTGCTTGCCCAAGCAATTTTACCATGTGTAAATGATTTTGGACAAGTACCACAAACCCAAATTGGTAGTATTAGCTCCCCCTACATATGTGCTAGAGTGTTTGGTTTGAGGCTCGCACATATGAATTGATTGGAGTTGTGGAAGAGTAATTACTACCAAATGATGCTAAGGTGTATAGAATAAACCTTTGATGCATGATACCAATCGGAGTGTACATTTTAACACCATCCTTAGCACTATGAGTAGCTAAACAATAAAATCACTAGAAACCCTGTGAGATCAACATTATAAGCAAGGTTCTAGTTTTTTCTTGAAAAACACAAGTCTAGCTACCATCCTATGCATGCTAGTTATCATATCATCATTCAAGTTCTATAACTAGCATACAATACACAAGCATGCGTATCAAATTTAAAAACTTATATAATGCAAGCAAGCAGATGAATATGCACATATCAAATGCAACCACTCAAAGTTCATGAACTTGCTCCCCCTTTTTGTGTGCTTCTCTTGTCCAAGAATTTTGATCCTTCTCCATTCTTTTTTATCCTTCTTCATTCTTCAATGTTGCTCCCTCTTTGTCCATGTCCAACTACTACTTCTCCCCATGATGCATTTACATATGCATTTACATATCTTTGTTCCAACTTCTCCCCCTTTGTCATCAATTTCCATAAAAGGTGTGCTTCTTATTGATACAAAGGATTGCATTGGAGTAGATGGTTGACACTTGAATCTTGCATTTTTTATGGACACTACCAAATATGTTGGAATGACGCCACTTGTAGGATATTTGACCTTGATACCAATTGGTGGGCCACCTCCCCTTATGTCATAGCATGGATCATCCATTTGATACACTTGAGCTCTTGTATGTGAGGTAACTTGTTTCACTTGATGATCACTTAAAGTTGAGGATCACTTGTGGAACCACCAGTCTTGTATGATTGATACCATGTGGACAGATTTCCTAGCATGAAATCACTTGTTGGTTTTTTTCAATAAAAACTATTTCTTAAACATTTTCTATCTTCATGAGTACCATTTGTAGGATATCACTTGTAAGTTGATCTAGACACAACTTGTGATTTTTTTGAAAAATTATTTGAGTCTATATACCACTTGAAATATACAAACTAGATATCCATTTGCGTTGTTGTCTTGTTCATGTACTCTTGTCTCTATCATGAGCTTCTATTATTGACTTGAACTAAATTGATTTGCCTAAGTTTCTAAGTCTGGTTTGAACCAATGATAAGCTTCTTCATAGCTCTTGTAAGAGTTGTCTTGCCAATGTTGTACTTGTCACTTGTTAGCAATCCAAATTAAATCAAGTACTTGGGTTCACTAGCTCATGAACAAACTCATACACTGCAACTAGATTGAACTAATCATTCAAGCCATAGTGGTAGGCTATGAATTTAAGATTTCATTTATCATGCATGATCCTATAAGCATGTACTATATGCTCTAACCACATACTAGTAAGGGATGAAAATGATCATGCAGATTACAATGATACCTTTGCTATGTTGGAGAAGAGGATAGTCACATAGATTTTAATTCATTTCTTCAGTAATAGCATCGTGAAGTCCAATTTATAGCTAGGTGAAGACCAATCATCATTAGAGAAATCCATTCTTCACCCGTATGAAATATGAACCACTAATGATCAAGTGCACTATCTTGAGTTGTGGTTGGCTTGCTTTCTCTTTTGATCAATGCTTGCATGAGAATACCACTTGAATTCTAATAATTTGCTCTCTTTTTGAGTGTTGCTTGCTCTCTAGATCAACCCTTTTTATTTCTTTAACTAAGCATCTCAAATGTCCCTTAGATCACCACTTCCATGTTAGCCTTCCAAGTACCACACTTGGTTTACCTACAAAAGGCGGCAAGCCCCTACACTAGGGAGAAGTGACCTCTCTCCAAAGAACCATTCTTGACACTTACTTGAAATATATTTATTGATTGATCCAAGTGATGGACTTAATTTGTGTGAAACCTTGAATCCTTCTTTAAGTCCTTTTCTTTCTACTTGTTTAAGTCCTTTTCTTTCTACCAAATGATTTGAATAGTCACTAGAACTTAAACTTTATCTTCATCTTGAGCTTGATCTTGATCTTCAAATTTGAGTACCAAATATGTGCCAAGTACACTCCATAATCAAATGGCCTTGTACTCTTTGCTTGTCTTGCTTATAGATCAATCCAAAACCAAACTTTGAGCTATTCTTCATCAAATATGAATCAAACTTAAAACTAACTTGTTTGAATACTTTCACAAGATATATATCCATTCAAACCACTTGCTAAAAGTGCATCTCATGAACTTATCCAACTCAAATCAATCCAAACTTGATTACTAAGAATTTAATCCATTTAAACATCTTATAGCAAGCAACAAATGCATATATATCCAATTCAATCAACTCATATGCACCCAAATGAAATGATCAACAAGGGATATACCTTGGTTAGCTCATGATCATTCAATTAGCAAGCTTCAACTTATACATGTGCAAACCACCGAATATATGCAACAAATCACCACAATCTTTGTAACACCTCTGGTGTTTTAAACCCTAAAAGATGCCATGTCATCATATGCATTGCACATCATTTTGAGTTAGTGAAAACTTTGATATGCATTCACTAAAACAAGTTTATTTTTATGATTATATGTGTTGACTTGTATGGATGAATCAAGTTCATAACCTTAGTATTAAATTTGAATTCCAAAACCCTAATTTCCAGCATTTAAATTCTACCGTAGAAAACCTAATTCAAAATCTAAGCACATTTTGGGGTTGAGCCTAAAAGGAAAAGTGTAGAGCTTGTCAATGTGTACAAAGTTGGTTTTTAGAGTTTTCAATGTTGTTATGTAAAATTTGAAGTAATTTGAAAGGGGATAAATTCTTAAGCTGTCCCCTTTTGATTTCAAACTTGCATTTTGAAATCTAGACAGAATTTGGGTATCATTATTAAAGGAAAGTTGTAGAACTTTGAATTTGGAACAACTTTTATTTTTGGAGATTTTTGAGTTTCCATACAAATTTGAGAGTAATTTGAGAAATGAAGCGAGTGGCATTTTGCTAAATACCTTGAATAGTGCAAGCAGGCAGACTCTCACCGTCGGTGAGCTTCTACCGGCTTCTAGGCTTGGCCGTTGTCACCTCCTGCTTCACGCTGGCATGGGGAAGCTACTGCATGTTGTCTCTGTGTTCCTTGGCCGTGCTATAAAGTCAGGGACGCCATCGTCGTCCTCATCCGTTCCTTCCTCTGTTTTTTCCGTCACCACCGCCCTGCTCCGTCGAGCTCATGCTGGAGTCACAGAGCTCCCCTAGCCTCAATTGAGCATGTCACCAATCCGCCTATACCTTGCAAACCCAGTCAACCATTCCTAGACACCAGAATTCACTGGGAGACACTGCGCGCCGGCTTTCTTCTTCGCGGCCGGTCGCAATGCCGCCGACCTCGCCTCTCCGTGGCCTAGCACTCTATGGTGCTGTCTCTATCCTTGCTTAGCATAGTTCCATCTTCTCCATGTTGTCAGTGATGCTCTGTGTCTTGTTGGTTGATCTGTTCATCCACTATAGCCACCAGGAACATCGTGCTCGCCGTTGCCGCCAGTCGCCATCAACGCTGATAGACATGCTCTTTGGTGCTCATAGCCAATCCAAGCGCTCTAGCCTGATCTAGGTGAGCCTCTAGCTGCTATTCGAGTAGTTAAATGAAGCTCTAGCTAACTCTAGCAGCTAGAACTGCCGCCATGCCATCATGCACAGCTCGGTCGAGCCACCATGGCCAGCGCCGAGCTCGGACCAAGGCGTAATTGGTTCAACTAGTACCACCAACTGACGCGTCGTGAGGTGGGGAACATGATGGTACCCTCGCCGTCGCCGGCAACCTCACCGTCGGTGAGTAGTCACCGGTCAGAGGGTCTCGCCACTGTGGTCAGCGCGGGCTGACCGGTGGGGTCACCCTGTCAGTGACCATTTTAATGAAAATGAAATTTTCTATTTTGCAGAAATGATTAAATAGTGCTATGATTTGTTTATTTTGTGTAGAATTAAATATAGCTCCAAAAATTATGAAAATTTTTGTGTGACCTCTCTGAGATGTAAAATTTTTAGAAAAAATATTAAATGATACTTTTCAGTACATTTTGAATGAGATAAAAATTGCTCAAATTAATTAAGAAATGGGTTTTCATGATTTTTCTAGGCTTGTATAATTATCCAAAAATCATGAGAATTGTTTTTACACTTAGTTATCATGTGATGAGCCTTCACAAAAATTTTGAGCTTAATTGAAAAAAGTTGATTTATTTCATAATTTTGAATTAATTGTTAATTAATAAAAACAAATATTAACCCTTAATGACTTAGGTTTTGTTTGAATTTGGGATTGAGTGATGACCTTGGGTCATAAGCATAAAATGATCCTTGGCATTTAAAGTAAGTGTTTGAGTTTATAAAAAGGTTTAGTTAGTTTTTGACTTGTAACTATACCGCGAAGGAAAGTTGTATTCAAGTTATTAACTTTTGCATCCATCGTCAAGCATCATGTTTTATATCTCACACCATTTTAGAAATGACATTATTACGACATGTAGTGAATGAAAGTGAGAACGTGGTAGTCAACCAAGTTATTGAGGAAGTTAATCCACCTATTGAGGTTGGGTTTGATATCTGTGGAACATCTCCGGAACTGGACTTTTCCGACAATTAAGGCAAGCCCCGGATGCATTTAAACATACCTTGTGTTTTACAAATTTATATCGCTTTTGCTTTTAAATACTGCATTAAGTGATTAGGAGTTGATTGGAAACCTAATTGATGCATTACCAACCTTGTTTTTCCATATCAACCTTATTACCAGTTCTAATTAGGGAAGGTCTAGTTATGCTTAGCTATGTTTAGACAGATAACAGTCAGGTGATTACCGGTCACCTGCGAGGTATAAATGGATTTTTGGATATGATTGGTTATTTATGCTATCATGAGGTATAATCATGTGGAGTAAAAAATCTAGACCGGGCGGACTCGGTGTATGAGAGCCACAAGACATGGATATCTTGTGAGCGGGTTCTTTCCGCCTGTGTCGATTAAGAACCGTTCGTTGTTGAATCGCATGAGGTGAGACTTTGTAGTACTAGCCACATACTCCGGTAAGCCTTAACTCGGCTAGTCTATTATGAGAATGGCTACTCGCACACTAGGAGTGGAGAGATGGTGAGAGTAGCGTGTACCCACGTGGCAATGGGCTAGATTGGTGGAGTACTGTATTCTCGGGTGGCGTGGACCCATTCTTGTTTTAGAGGATCTGAGGGTAGGTTGGTATATGTAGGTCAGGGACCTGCATTTGTCGTGTGGTTGGGAATCCCCAGCTGGGTTATAATCGGTTTGAATCATCGTTGCTCCTTGTTTATAGAGACTCAACTCACTGTTCATCATCGTAGTTAATAAATGAAACTTGAGGAAGATTTGAGAAAGGGTTTGATATGAAGTTCATGATCTCAATACGGATCATGGCAGATTCATATATGATCTTGATGAGGGTTATATGTTGAAAGAAAGAATCTTGTTAGAGAGCCTTTACGTAAAAGAACTTTGATTCTTGCTAAAGCCTTACCTTGAATCCCCGAGCCTGCATTTCCTAAGTTTTCTCCGTTTATACGTCGATTTAATCTTGTTGAGTACTTTTGTACTCAGGGTTCTTTAACCCTTGTTGCAGGTGAGACTCATGGGTAGGTCTGCCTTGGACCGTGCTGCATGACGTTTGTTCAAATCAAAGATGTCGTGTAAATGTGTGGCCCTTGGGCAGGGCACTTTAATTACGTGTTTTGTTTCATGTTACTTAGGCCACTCCACTACTATGGTTTGTAATAATAACCGTACTTAGTTTGTGAAACAACTATTTTGTAACTAAGTTATTGTAAGACTTCCGCTATTTTACTCTGATGTATATTAATGAATAAACTGTTGTAATATTGCAATGACTCTGTGATGGATCCTGCTCGGAAGAAATCATGGATGATTCAAGTTTCCCGAGGACACCCGACAGGCTTCTTAAGTTACTGGGAACATATGCATAGTCATCAGAAGTCATTGGACAATGATAGGTGCATGTGGGCCCTATAATTTAGGAGGTTCTGCCACAGAATAGTATCAGAGCACCAATACAAAGATTGTTGTAGTATTGTTTTACAAAAACTTCAAAATGATTTGGGGCAAATAAATTTAACTTGTTAATTTGGTCCAAACTACTTTTGACTTATCTTAATTCATTCTCACCATTCCTTATTTGATTAAAAAGGCTTTGTATGGTGGAGTAGTAATCTTATTATGCCCTATATAATAAGAACTACTGTTTATATACTTTAGGAGCTTTAATGTTTAAGTTTCGTAAGGACATGCATCATGATTAATCCACTTGTTAATTACTTTCCCTCTTAGTTTGGGTTGAGTAGTATAAGTTCCATTCTTACTACTCTTTAGACTTTTCTTAGATTGTCTTACTGTTATTAAATCTTGCTTTCTATAGTATGGCTCATACCAAGGTAACGCCCCATAAGTCCGTTGAACCCAAAGGAGTCCCTCGTCACCAGCTTGCCCCTAGAAGTGATGGTGCTAGAAGTAGCAGCTTTAGGCCTGATCCCCAGGCTAAGGTATTGAGGCTTTCAGCAGAATTAGCATAGGCTACTAGAGATAGGGCCTTGGATGCCATCTAGGTGGGCAAGTTATAGGATCAATTGAGGTGTCTCACCACCGCTCATAAGAACTATGAGCGTATGTTACTTCATATGGTGGAAGGGAGAAATGAAGCTTGGCATAGAGAAGATGTAGCTAGAGCCTGAGTCTAGTAGTTAGAGTTCTATGTAGAAGACTTACAAGAATATTATACCAATCTGCATGAAGAAGTCCATAGGCTAAACAATCTCCTAAATCCAAATCATGAGCCTCAAGCTGATGCAATGGACCCAGGTGTCATCATAGCAGATGATGATGAGCCTGAAGAGGAAGAAGAAGAGGGTCAAGAAGTAGTGGTGGTCAATGAATGTGATGATGAAGGCGGAAATGTTTCTGGAATGGATACCGATCCCGAGGTTTGATGTGATCAAGGAGAAGAGTAGAGTTGTAATATAGTGAGTTCTAGTCAAGCTGGGTAGTCTTGCTTATGTGCAGACTTGTGTATAAATAAGTAAACCCAATGTAATGTGTTTGTAGTAAGCTCTTTTAATATTTCAATAAATGCTTGTGAGTAAAGTTTGGTTTGTCATGAAAAGATGCCTCGTACTTGGGCTTCGGATATTCCTGGTTCTTCGCAAGACGAGGGTGGTGTTCCTGATCCACCACCAGTTCCACCAACTTTGGCTGATGCTATCACGGCACTGGTCCATGTGACCATAGATAATGCTCGGTTGCTTCGGGAGTTAGCTCAAAGCAATCAAAATATGATGCAAGGGAATCGTGGTCGTAGTCATCAAAGGCAGGAAGCTACGTATGTTGACTTCACGGATACACAACCACCAGTATTTACCAAGGCTAATGAACCACTTGAAGCTGATGATTGACTTCGTACCATAGAGCAGAAGTTTGACCTCATTCCATGCACTAAGTTCCAGAAGCCTGTTTCTGCTGCCCAACAGCTTAGAGGTGTAGCAGGTGCTTGGTGGGCGAACCTTGTGGCCATGCAACCAGCCAGTACTCGGTTAACTTGGGCCGAGTTCCGCACTACTTTCTGTGCCGATTATATTCTAGATGGAGTTATGGCCATGAAGCTTGATGAGTTTCTTGCTTTGAAGCAAGGTGATCAAACAGTCATGCAGTATGTGGGCAAGTTCAATCACCTTTCACAGTATGCACATGAGCATGTTAACATGGATGCCAAGAAGAAGAAGTGGTTCATGTGTGGTCTTAGTACCAAACTTCAGACCATGATGACTACCTGCACAAATGTCACATATCATGAGGTAGTTAACATTGCTATTGCTTCAAAGGAGAAATATCGGCAGCATAAGGGAATTAAGAAGAAAAAGAGCGTGCCATCTGGGTCTTACAGTGGCAATCAAAAGAGATAGAAGATAATTTATCATCTGGTGAATCACAACCGTCCTCCATATCATCCGCTACAGTTCCAAGCCGGGCAGCGACCAAATGTCCTTCCTGCCATAACTTAGCCGAAATCACAACAGACAAATGTTCCTAGTGTTCGTGCTCCAACACCCCAAGGCCACAATTACCCATGTTTCAATTGTGGGAAGTACGGTCATTTATCTAGGGAATGTCCGTATCCTAAGCAGTATAATCCAAATTTTTAGAAGGCTCTGGGAAATCAACAATAGGGTCAAGCTCAGGACAAGAACAATAACCAAAATGCTTAGAAGGGAAAAATGAAAAGAAGATGGGGCATGTTTTCTATACTCAAGCTGGGGAGATTCCAGAAGGGGAACCCGTGATGCTAGGTATGTTTCCTATCACCGATCATCCTGTAGTTATGCTTTTTGATTCTAGTGCATCTCATACATTCATCAATAGAACCTTTGTCATAAAGCATGAAATTCCAATTGGGGAAACAAAGGAGAATTTTTATATATAGTCGCTCGAGGGACGTCTGTGTACTAAGGAAATGGTGTACTAGGTACCCATAAACCTGGGTGGGCACATTTTTCCCACTACCATGATTATTTTAAAAGATTAGGATATAGATGTGATCCTAGGTATGAACTAGATGTATCAGCATAAGGCGGTTGTAGATACTTGAATAGGACAATAAGGTTGAGTTTGCCAGACAGTAATTCTCAGCTTCTTATCCAACTTCCAATCTTAAAGAGATCAGTGGAAAAAGTTTGTGCAACTTCCGTCAAAGAGATTAGAGATATCCTTGTAGTCTGTGAATTTTTAGATGTTTTTCCTGAAGATTTACCCGATCTACCACCTGATAGAGATGTTCAGTTTGGAATAGATCTTAAGCCTAGAACAGCTCCGATCTCTAGGAGAGCTTATAGGATGCCTCCCAAGGAATTAGCTGAGTTGAAGACTCAATTGCAAGAGTTGATTGATAAAGGTTTTATCCAACCTAGTTCACCACCTTGGGGATGTCCTGCAGTTTTTGTGAAAAAGAAAGATGAGACCCTGAGATTGTGTGTTGACTATCGACCATTGAATGAAGTGACAATTAAAAATAAATATCCCTTACCTCAGATAGATTTACTTTTTGATCAACTGGCTGGAGCCAAGGTTTTCTCCAAGATTGATTTGAGGTCAGGATATCATCAAATCAAAATTAAGCCTGAAGATATTTCCAAAACGGCATTTACCACCAGATATGGATTATATGAATACCTAGTAATGTCTTTTGGTTTGACGAATGCCCCAACTCACTTCATGTATCTGATGAATTTAGTGTTCATGCCTGAGCTAGACAAGTTTGTAGTAGTCTTTATTGATGACATCTTAATATATTCCAAGAACAAGAAAGAACATGCTGAACATCTCAGAGTTTTTCTGACATGCCTAAGAGAACATTAGTTATATGCCAAGTTCAGTAAGTGTGACTTCTGGTTAAAGAAAGTATAGTTCTTAGGGCATGTCTTGTCAGCTGAAGGAGTTGCAGTAGATCCAAGCAAAGTTAAGGATATACTAGATTAGAAACCACCAACCACTGTTTATCAGGTTCAAAGTTTTCTAGGAATGGTGGGTTATTACCATCATTTTATTCTAGATTTCTCTAGAATATCCAAGTCCATCACTAGATTGTTAAAAAACCAAGCCAAGTTTGTCTGGTCAACTGACTGTGAAGACGCTTTCTAGACTTTGAAGAGATTATTAACCACTGCACTAGTGTTAGCACAACCGGATATCGAGAAGTCGTTCGACGTTTGTTGTGATGCTTCAGGTATTGGTATTGGGTGTGTATTGATGCAAGAAGGCTGAGTCATTGCCTATGCTTCTAGACAACTTAAGCGACATGAAGAACATTATCCAACTCGTGATCTGTAATTAGCAGCAGTTGTCCATGCTTTGAAGATTTGGCGGCATTATCTACCTGGTAATATTTGTCATATTTATACAGGTCACAAGAGTCTAAAGTATATCTTTACTCAATCAAAATTGAACATGCGGCAAAGAAGATGGTTAGAATTGATTAAAGATTATGACTTGGAGGTGCATTACCACCCTGGTAAGGCAAATGTGGTTGCAGATGCACTCAGTCGTAAGAGCCATTACAATTGCCTGACCTTGAAGACAATGGATCTGACTTTATGTCATGAGATGGAAAAGTTGAAAATAGAGATAATTCAACAAGGTAGTTTGACCAATATAACTGTTGAAACAACTATTTGAGACCAAATTATTGCCGCTTAGAAAGAAAACAGGGGTATAGCCCATATCAAAGAAAGAGTCAAGAAGGGAAAAGCAGCATGCTTCAGAATAGATGATGCAGGTGTGTTATGGTTCAAGAATCGACTAGTGGTACCAAAGGTTTCTGAGTTGCGACAGTTGATTCTTGAAGAGGCACATGCCACCAGGTTCTCTATTCATCCGAGAAGTAATAAGATGTACCATGACTTGAAACAGAGATTTTGGTGGACCAAAATGAAGACAGAGATTGCTCGATATATAGCCAAGTGTGATACTTGTCAAAAAGTAAAAGCTATACATTTGAGATCCGTTGGAGAGTTATAGTCATTGCCTATTCCAACTTGGAAGTGGGAGGATATTAGTATGGACTTTATCATTGGTCTACCCAAGACATCAAAAGGTTTTGTCTCAATATGGGTTATTGTAGATCGACTAACCAAGTCAGCACATTTTCTTCCAGTCAAGAGTGTATATCCCACTATTCAATATGCCAAGATATATTTAGCACGAATCATGAGCTTACATGGTGTACCAAAGACCATTGTGTCAGATAGAGGTACACGGTTTGTTTCCAACTTTTGGAAACAATTGCATGCTTCGATGAGTATCAAACTTCTGTATAGTACCGCTTATCATCCACAAACTGATGGTCAGACTGAAAGAGTAAATCAAATACTTGAAGATATGTTAAGGTGTTGTGTCCTTAGCTATTCCAATAAGTGGGATGAATGTTTGCCTTTGGCTGAGTTCTCATACAATAATAGTTATCAAGAGAGCATTAAGATGGCTCCGTTTAAAGCACTCTATGGTCGTAGATGCAGAACATCGCTAAATTGGTCTGAACCCGAGGAAAGATGGTTCTTTGGAGTTGACCTTGTGAAAGAAACAGAAGAGAAGGTTAGGCAGATACAAAATAATTTGAAGATAGCTCAGTCCCGACAAAAGAGTTATGCAAATAAACAACGTCGACCATTGGTGTTTAACAAGGGAGATTATGTATATCTGAAGGTATCACCAATGAAGGGAGTCAACCGTTTCGGTGTTAAAGGCAAGTTAGCACCTCGTTATATTGGACCATTTCAAATATTGGAGAGGTGTGGAAAGGTGGCATATCGCTTGAAGTTACCAGAACATCTCTCAGCTGTACACGATGTGTTCCATGTCTCCCAGTTAAAGAAATGTCTTCAAGTGCCTGATCAAAATATTGATATTGAAGGAGTGGAACTTGAACCTGATTTGACCTATTCTGAATATCCTATCTAAGTTTTGGATCAGAAAGACCATGTCACATGAAGGAGGACGATCAAGTTCTACAAGATACAATGGAATCAACAATCAGAAGAAGAAGCTACTTGGGAATTCGAAGATTTCTAGCTAGAATAGTTTTTGGAGTTTCTTGCGTCGATATAGAATGATGTTAGTTGTGTTTTGTCTTTACGAACCATGTTTTGTAAAGGGACCTTAGCTGTTTTATGGTTAGGTTTTGAATGTATTTGCTTGAGACATTTCCTTTTCCATTACTTTATCCTAGGACTTTAAATCTCGGGACGAGATTTCTTTTATTGGGAAAGATTGTAACACCTCTGGTGTTTTAAACCCTAAAAGATGCCATATCATCATATGCATTGCACATCATTTTGAGTTAGTGAAAACTTTGATATGCATTCACTAAAACACGTTTATTTTTATGATTATATGTGTTGACATGTATGGATGAATCAAGTTCATAACCTTAGTATTAAATTTGAATTCCAAAACCCTAATTTCCAGCATTTAAATTCTACCCTAGAAAACCTAATTCAAAATCTAAGCACATTTTGGGGTTGAGCCTAAAAGGAAAAGTGTAGAACTTGTCAATGTGTACAAAGTTGGTTCTTAGAGTTTTCAATGTTGTTATGTAAAATTTGAAGTAATTTGAAAGGGGATAAATTCTTAAAGTGTCCCCTTTTGATTTCAAACTTGCATTTTCAAATCTAGACAGAATTTGGGTATGGTTATTAAAGCAAAGTTGTAGAACTTTGAATTTGGAACAACTTTTATTTTTGGAGATTTTTGAGTTTCCATACAAATTTGAGAGTAATTTGAGAAATGAAGCGAGTGGCATTTTGGTAAATACCTTGAACAGTGCAAGCAGGCAGACTCTCACTGTCGGTGAGCTTCTACTGGCTTCCAGGCGTCATCTCCATGTTCCTCGGCCGCACTATAAAGCCGGGACGCCGTCGTCGTCCTCATCCGTTCCTTCCTCTGTTTTTCCAGTCACCGCCGCCCTGCTCCGTCGAGCTCGCGCTTGAGTCATAGAGCTCCCCCAGCCTCAATTGAGCATGTCACCGATCTGCCTGTACCTTGAAAACCCTATCGACCATCCTAGACACCAGAATTCACCGGGAGACGTTGCGCGCCGGCTTTCTTCTTCGCGGCCGGCTACAATGCTGCCGACCTCGCCTCTCCGTGGCCAGCACTCTACGGTGCGTCTCTGTCCTTGCTTAGCATAGTTCCATCTTCTCCGTGTTGCCGTGATGCTCTGTGTCTTGTTGGTTGATCTGTTCGTCCACTATAGCCACTCTACGGTGTGTCTTGTGGGGTTACCCTGTCAGTGACCGTTTTAATGAAAATGAAATTTTCTATTTTG
Organism: Miscanthus floridulus; assembly: GCF_019320115.1. Taxonomy (NCBI): domain Eukaryota; kingdom Viridiplantae; phylum Streptophyta; class Magnoliopsida; order Poales; family Poaceae; genus Miscanthus; species Miscanthus floridulus. The sequence continues at coordinate 85,330,440 of NC_089597.1, forward strand.
CAGAAATGATTAAATAGTGTTATGATTTGTTTATTTTGTGTAGAATTAAATAGAGCTCCAAAAATTATGAAAATTTTTGTGTGACCTCTCTGGGATGTAAAATTTTTAGGAAAAATATTAAATGTTACTTTTCAATATATTTTGAATATGATAAAAATTACTCAAATTAATTAAGAAATGGGTTTTCATGATTTTTCTAGGCTTGTATAATTATCCAAAAATTATGAGAATTATTTTTACACTTAGTTATCATGTGATGAGCCTTCACAAAAATTTTGAGCTCAATTGGAAAAAGTTGATTTATTTCATAATTTTTGAATTAATTGTTAATTAATAAAAACAAATATTAACCCTTAATGACTTAGGTTTTGTTTGAATTTGGGATTGAGTGATGACCTTGGGTCATAAGCATAAAATGATCCTTGGCATTTAAAGTAAGTGTTTCAGTTTATAAAAAGGTTAAGTTAGTTTTTGACTTGTAACTATACCGCGAAGGAAAGTTGTATTCAAGTTATTAAGTTTTGCATCCATCGTCAAGCATCATGTTTTATATCTCACATCATTTTAAACATGGCATTATCACTATGTGTAGTGAACGAAAGTGAGAATGTGGTAGTCAACCAAGTTGTTGAGGAAGTTAATCCACCTGTTGAGGTCGGGTTTGATATCTGTGGAACATCTCCGGAACCAGACTTTTCCGACAATCAAGGCAAGCCCTAGATGCATTTAAACCTACCTTATGTTTTACAAATTTATATCTCTTTTGCTTTTAAATACTGCATTAAGTGATTAGGAGTTAAGTGGAAACCTAATTGATGCATTACCAATCTTGTTTTTCCATATCAACCTTGTTACCAGTTCTAATTAGGGAAGGTCTAGTTATGCTTAGCCATGCTTAGACAGATAACAGTCGGGTGATTACCGGTCACCTGTGAGGTATAAATGGATTTTTGGATATGATTGGTTATTTATGCTATCATGAGGTATAATCATGTGGAGTAAAAAATCTAGACCGGGCGGACTCGGTGTATGAGAGCCACAAGACATGGATGTCTTGTGAGCGTGTTCTTTCCGCCTGTGTCGATTAAGAACCGTCCGTTGTTGAATTGCATGAGGTGAGACTTTGTAGTACTAGCCACATACTCTGGTAAGCCTTAACTTGGCTATTCTATTATGAGAATGGCTACTCGCGCACTAGGAGTGGAGAGATGGCGAGAGTAGCGTGTACCCACGTGGCAATGGGCTGGATTAGTGGAGTACTATATTTTCGGGTGGCGTGGACCCATTCTTGTTTTAGAGGATCTGAGGGTAGGCTGGTATATGTAGGTCAGGGACCTACATATATCGTGTGGTTGGGAATCCCTAGTTGGGTTATAATCGATTCGAATCGTCGTTGCTCCTCGGTTATGGAGACTCAACTCACTGTTCATCATCGTAGTTAATAAATGAAACTTGAGGAAGATTTGAGAAAGGGTTTGATATGAAGTTCATGATCTCAATACGGATCATGGCAGATTCATATATGATTTGATGAGGGTTATATGTTGAAAGAAAGAATCTTGTTAGAGAGCCTTTACGCAAAAGAACTTTGATTCTTGCTAAAGCCTTACCTTGATTCCCCGAGCCTGCATTTCCTGAGTTTTCTCCGTTTATATGTCGGTTTAGTCTTGTTGAGTACTTTTGTACTCAGGGTTCTTTAACCCTTGTTGCAGGTGAGCCTCATGGGCAGGTCTACCTTGGACCATGCTGCATGACGGTTGTTCAATTCGAAGATGTCGTGTAAATGTGTGGCCCTTGGGCAGGGCACTTTAATTGCGCATTTTGTTTCATGTTACTTAGGCCACTCCACTACTATGGTTTGTAATAATAACCATACTTAGTTTGTGAAACAACTGTTTTGTAACTAAGTTATTGTAAGACTTCCGCTATTTTACTCTGATGTATATTAATGAATAAACTGTTGTAATACTGCAATGACTCTGTGATGGATCCTACTTAGAAGAAATCGTGGATGATTCGGGTTTCCCGAGGACACCCGAAAGGCTTCTTAAGTTACCGGGAACATATGCATAGTCATCAGAAGTCATTGGACAATGATAGGTGCATGTGGGCCCTATAATTTAGGAGGTTCTGCCACAATCTTCAATATTGCACTTGTATGTTGTAGCACTTGGACTTCACCTATTTTGACTTGGCATTGGGTTTGGATATGCGCTAAGCTTCACAACTTGACTCAACATATGGTGAATACTATGAGATCAATTGAATCAAGTCTCCAATGCCATGGTACCTACAAATAATCATCCACTTTTTGATGGTACCCAAACAAGTTTGGGTCCTCTCAAGTTAGGTGCAACATACTTAGACAAAAGCCTTAATATGGGTAGCAGGATGTTTTGCAATTGTAACCAATGAGGAACCATTATCATCCTTTCTAAGCACAATATTATTGATGAGATCCTAACATATGGGTATGTTAAGCCCTGGGTCCAATGGTTCTCGACCAAAGAAGACCCCCTGACTGGCCCCTTCAGGATTGCCTAGGGGCTCGGGGGCTATGCCCATCGAGCACACTTGCGCGCACCCTCTAGCAAAGAGAGCCAGCCAAGCCTGACTTGGCCACAATCGCCGCTTGGGGTTCGAGGGCTCGCTCGATCCCCAGGCACTCGATCTATGGTGCATTCAGGCCTGGCCCTTGGCTCCTGCCTAGCTAACGATGCCAGCTAAGGCTCGGGCACAAGAAAACAAGCTCTGAGCTACCGATGCTCGAGGGCTCCCTGGCGCTGCTCCCTAGGTGTGGCCCTACCTATTGCTCCCCTGACAGGGTCACGTCCAAGGCATGACACAAGAAGACAAAGCTTTCCCTCGGCCTCCTAGGGGCTTGGGGGCTCCAGGCCTGCATGTCAGCCCCTAGAGCCAACCTCCTTCGCCACCAAGAAGACTCTAGAAGGTCCACCTGGGGGAGGCCGGTCCAAGACAACACAGCCTAACATACAGAGTGTTAGAACAAAGTAGCCGAACAATGCCCAAGACTTTTTCAGCACAAAAACACCACCATGATTCATGGTGCACCCCTACAAGACCCTCCTAGACTCTGACGCACTTAGACAATAGACTAGCCCCCCAAACCTGCCATGTAACTGACCTATCTCATTATATAAGGGACAAGGTCGGACCTAGGAGTAGGGAGGATCCCAGATTGATCACCAGACACTCTATTCCATTCTATCCACCTTCACTCTGCATAGGGAGCAAGGCAACCTAGAGAGGGGCACTAAGAGCTTCTCTGCCACATCCCGTCATCTTAGTCCTCTCCGACGAGGGGGAAGGCTTCACCGGTGGTGAGGCAACCTTAGGATTAGCACCGAGCTAGCCCCCTACCAAATCTCTCTCTACACTCTATTGTAACCCCCCGATTTTGGGTGCTCTTGAGTATAAGGATCATCAGCTGCTAGATGTAGGGACCAAACTGGCCAGAACCAGGATGAACCATTGTGCCTTCTCTATGTGATTCTTGTGTTCCCGAGTCCACCTGAGCCACCGAAGACCCATACTCTGACACCAACTCGAACAACAATGCTTGCCGTTGTTTCGACCCCGCGATAGCTGGTGCGCTAGGTAGGGGGTAGCATCAAGTGCGATTCTGGCTCTACGATGGCTAAAGCCACCTACCTCATCACTAGAGCAAGTAGCACCACCACAGACGGTGGTGTATGCTTCCCTAATGAGTTTTCCATCACGACCAACACCTTCGTTCTGGGCTAGGTCCTCAACTTTGGGAGCCTGGCCTATGTTACCGACTGCTACAACAAGCTTCATCTACTCCATAGGGTTGCACTAGTGGGAGATGAACCCCAGCATTGTTGCCTTTGCTAGGGCCCTCGAGAGTAGATCTCGAGATCCTGGCCCGATAGATTCAGCACAGCTTAGGCCCAGACCCCACCATGTCAGACCACTGCCAGATGTTCTACATGCTGGCGAACATTCACCACTAGACTACCACTAGCAAGGCGCTCCTACCACCAAACTGCTTTTGGTACTACCTCCTAAATCTCCCCTTCGAGGTTAGAAACATGGCGATATCCTTCTAGATGGAGCTAGAGCACCTCGTCATCCATGAGGCGCCATGGAGCCCATCTTCTTTGGTGCAGTGGGGGCCGACACCCCCTCGCTATGCGCCTTCTTCATGACTCGCCAGGAGACTCGTCCGGGACATCACTGCAGTGATACCAGGCATGACGAGATGCACCGTGAGCATCATTGTGCCAATGACAAAGCTCCCACTGGGGTAGCGCTCGGGCTCATGCCATCGAACCAGAAGGCCACTGCACCAGAGCACAAGCTCCAAAAGTGAAAACTTGCACAGCAACCCTACACATGGCCCCCAGTGGGCAATGACGATAACTGAGTCGAGGCCCCTAGGGGCTCATGGTGACAGACAAGGAGGATGAGGCTGGTGCTAGTGCCTAGGCCATCTGGCTCCTAGAGCACGTTCGGCACACCTGGTGGTGGTAGCAGCTTAGTAGGACCCTCCGCCTAGGTGCTCGGTCCCCTAAGAGAAGCCGGCCCAGTCAAGGGGAGCTTTGGCCCTTCCCCACCATGGAAGACCTTCACCAAGCTGACCCCTTGAGGAGCCAATGCCTAATCTAGACCGGGATGCCCTAACCTCTACCCTCTATCAAGCATTCAGGGAAAGGGTAGAAAGCTTCATGATTCTCCCTCTCTATTTCCTTGTATTTCATTTTCTTAGGCTAAACGTTGAGTTTGCTTCCTATTCGCCACCAATCCCCCTCCCTTCTGGTAAGCGTGAAGTGCCACATGCACACTGCTTGCCAAACCTAGCTCGACCTCCTCATTCTGGTCTATTTGCGTTCCTTCGCTCCCTGACCTAGCACCAACGCCTAGTGTGCCATCGAAAGGGGTCATGCACCCTAGCCACCCATGGCATGGCCAAGGATCTCAAGGGAAAAGAGACCCTAAACACCGATCGAAGGAAGGTCAAAAGTGCCCGAGAAGCAGAAAAATAGGGGCAGGCAAAGAAGCGGCAAACAAACAAACTTAATATTTATAAAAACATTAAATTTTTCTAGGGATAACACTCGTAGTACGTCTGTAGAACACATGCTGGTTTATCTCTCTTCTCTCGTAGGAACAGGGGTGGCGCCGCGCTCAGCCATCACCCTTCGTGGTCCGAAGGGGGCCACGGAGGACCGCCTCCACTAGGGCAATCGCCAAGATAGCGTCGATAGCTTCCTGCCGATGGGACATTAGCAGTGCCAGGTCAAAATCCTTGGTGCCCCGAGGGAGTCCCTCTACCACTTCACTAATGTCCACCATGTTGGAGAAGTGGGAGTGCGCCACAGCCAATGCTAAAGCCATACCCTACCGAATGCCATCCTCCACAACCTCATAGAAATAGGTCGGCGCAGCGCGGAGATGCTCATTCACCTCTGCCGCATTGTCGCACACCCCCCGCGGGAATAGTGCACTGGCAAGCCCCTAGAGCCATGACATGGAGCTCCCATGACTCCATACCCTAGGACTTGAGGCGGGCTTGCCACCGCTACTCAAAGAACCAACCTCGATGAAAGTCCTCCCAGGGAAGCCCCTGCACATGGCAACAGCACCTGCATCAAAGGCAGCAGCAAAGACAGAAGAAAGGCAAGCTCAACTCCTACCTACCCCTCCGAGGAGATGACGGGTGGGATAGGCTCCGCCCATGGCTGGCAAGACTCCTCTAGCACCTGATACTGATGCGATGTCCCGATCTTCATGATGTAGGATCAATCACCAGATAACTAGCTGAAGAACAGCCGGATAACTTGCTGCAGGCAGCGATAACTAGTGCAACCTGGCAAATAAAACTCGAAGCCAACCACCGTCTTTAACCGGCAACCTGAATCGAGGATTCGCCCAACCACACTCTCAAGAAACCAACCAACACAACCTACAATCAATCAAGGTAAACCTCGAAGGGAGTAGGAGCACCAATTGGGAGCGGATGAAGCCGCCGCTTCTGTAAATCCCGCGAAGGAAATCACAAGAGCAAAGGGGTAGAGATCACTCTCAATATTTGTTAGCACATAGCTGAACAAAGGGGGGTTCTATATTTCGATTATCAAAAGTCTTCTTTTGCTTAGGAGTATATGGATATTTATACTAGGAATAGCCCTCCTAGATAGGTATAAACACGAAAAGGAAACGAAAGGGTAGGCTATTTGAACAGGCTTCCACGAAATGGGTTTCTGAGCAGTTTCCACGTGGCTGTTGGTCTTCTGCGCAGTCTTTAGTGTTTTGGTAATAACTCCATCTTGGAAAATCCAAAAGACGTGTGGTTGGTTGCGTTGGAAAGCTAACTTGATAAAGGTTTCACACCATGTATAGCATGTGCACCACGAAACATTGTAGAATGGTACAGTTTAATATGAGAAGTTGTACCAATATCATGTCCCGAGAAGACTGTTAACCCTCTGAGCAGTCTGCACTAAAGCTGGTCGGATCTGCACTAAACCTGGTCAGCTCTGGTCGGCCTTGAAGCATTAGAAACTAGACTTCACAAGCTTTCCAAAAAGTCCTCATGGACCTCCATAGCCTTCGGGAATAAAAAGTTATGATATTTTCTTCTTGACAGTACTGTCAGTTTCGAGCGGTCTGACCAGTATGCACTAAGCTGGTTGGATTTCATTAGTTACTGCTCGAAACTGCTCGGCATTAGCATCATTGGAAAGTAGACTCAATAAGATTTCCAAAATGTGCTCATTCATCTTCATAGCTTCTGGAAATCAAAAGTTATGAATATTTCTTTCCGACTGTTCTGCAGGACTGGTCTGGTTCGAGTGTGGTTCTTCTCTGTGGTCATCACCTTGTGTGTTCTTGCCATACTCTTTAGTGAACTTGAGCAACAACAATGTGCACGACTTAGGCAGTATATAATTCTCATTAATATTAAATTAAACTTCATAAAGTAGCGCGTTCACCTCTTGTTGTAGCTTCTTTGCTCGACTACGTGTAATTGGGTCATCAAAGGCTTGGGCTGGTGTCGATGTAGGTGATACTTGAGTTGGTGTTACTTGAATTGGAGGTTGTAACATGTTGGTTGATGACGTGGTCATATCATCCTCCCCCCTTTGAAAAGGAGTCGTCCTCGACTCTAATCCGTGTAAGCCTAATAACTGTGCTAGGCCAACAGGCTAAATGCTTTGTCTCTGTTACCATCTACTTCTTCCATCACAGCAAGGTGTTTGAATCTATAATCATATAAACCAAGTAGTAGTCTTGTAGGTGGAAACCAAAAGGATTTAGAATCAAGTTTAGCTTTCACCTTGAATGGATGCTTAGGATTAAGAATGAATGTTGATGTCCTTGGCATGGTCATATCATCCTCCCTCACTTCAAGAAAAGCCATCTTCGGCTTTTCTTCTCCTAAAAACAACCGAAAGAAAATAGAGAGTGAATCCAAATGCCAATTGCTATGATCACTTATTGAAGATTGTTCATTGCCTTCTTCACAATTCATATGCACATTATTTCTTTTCTAGTGAGAGAAATAGTTTCTCAAATTTTGTGAACCTGAAATTAGCTTTGAAAATGGTAGCACAAAAATTTCTTCCAAACCACTTATTTTATTCATGTTATCATGTTTCATCATAGGGAGATCAATCATATCAAATGATGGGAGTGAAACATTCATGACATTATAAAGATTCATATGGCACAATGTATTCAAATGTTTAGAGATGTACCTTTCAAACTCCATGGTTCCAGATGTAGATGGAAAAACTTTGGGTGAATGAATAAAACATGTTTGCACAAGATTTCTTTCTTTGGATGAAAAATATGAACAATGGAATAACATTGGTAATTCTGAACAATAAGCATTAATGAATCTATTCATCTCAATTTTAGAAAAATAGGGTTCGCAAGATGTACGACTCATTCTATTCAACTTCAATTCAGCAAACTTGTCGCATGTTATGCAAAGGGCACAAACATTAAATTGATTTACAACATGATGTCCAATGATGTTAAACGTGAACCTACAACCATATGCACTATTGAAGGATTTCATAAATGATATGTCAAGAACATTTTCAAGCATTTTATCAATCTCAACAAATTCATCAAGCATGACATAGCACACACATTCAGTAGGGGATGTTCTTGTGAAAAATTCAGCATGAGTAAGCAATTTCACATGGTCCACATTATTGGCATGTAAAGTATTACTTATATCAGTCAAAGCATGGCAATGATCCTTCATGATTGAGCAATGGTTATAAACTTGTAAATTTTCAGCACTTGTATTAACATGTAAATCTATCAAATCAGCACAAAGATTTTGTGTATGCTCAATTCCACTTGAAACAAATGGATCATCACAATTTCTCACCAATTTATTTTGTAAATTCAGATTTAAATTATTTTCATTACCTTTTAGGTTTGATGATGGTGCATGAACGGTGGATTGTATCTCTGAGTTTTTACCTCCATCATTCCCTTGATTCAAACTTGGGGCAGCAATGAATTGGTTATCAACATCGATTACCTTTTCACTTCTCTCGTCAGGTATGGTGGAGTTATGAGCATCCATCTCTTCCTCATTTCCCTTGCACACCTGCACATTTTCAGAGACAACACTAGAAGTAGAGTTTAGGGGGTTAGAGTTAAAATTATCCTCACATGTTTTGTAATGAAGCTCTCTCTTTTTGTGTGGTGTATCCCTCACACTCCTTTTGTTGATGCTCTCAACCTCACATTTAGTGGAATCACACAACTCACTTTTATTTTCACTCTCACTCAATTCGGCTATGTGGTTCTCATTCTCACATGGGTATTGATGCACAATCACTTCGTTGGCTAGTGGAGCACCATACGAATAGGCGCCATCATTCATGGTCTCTTCCAGTGGCATTGTGATAGCAATAGTCAAAGCACAACAACCATCTTTTGACTTCTCAAAAGACATTGAATTTGCATTGGTAGGAGTGGAATCATGTGCATTGATCTTGCCTTCAATCTGAACATTAGGTGGCATGTTGGAGCACATAATTTCAGCACCACTGTCCAATAATTTGTCATGTTCCACAATTGGTGATACAACACATATTTGCATCTTCGGATTTGTTGGAGCATGATAAACTTCATCTTGGACAGATTTGTCACTTCCACTAGATATCACAATAGATGCATCTTTCTTCTCAATTTCAGACTGTAAACGATACTTTGGGATAGCAACTCTCTCAGGAGTTGGTGTAACATTATGACCCATAGTAACGTTACACACCTCATCATTTCTCTTATCAACTTGAGGCACAATGTTGTCTTCTTGCTGCTCAATAGAGTTCTTCTTGGAGTTGACATTGCTGATGTTCACTTCTTTTAGCACTAGAATCAACTGAAGAAACTTTTGGGACAACAGTGTCCTCTCTTCTTGCATGCAGTTGATGCTTGCTTCTCTCTAGCAACAGAGGATACATTGGGCTGAAGCTTAGAACACATGTCTTGGCACAAATTAATGCACCTTGTGATCTTGTCTTGCTGCACCTTCATAATTTTCTTCTCTTCTCTAATTGCACAACTCAAAAGATCTTGCATGCTTCTAAAATATTTCCTCTCAATAGCAGCAACAATATTAGGATTAAGGCCTCTCTTGAAGTATGTCATTGCATTCATGTCATCAATCACATTTGCTCGATGCAAGTAAGAATTTAGCTTATCATAATATGCTTGGACAGATTTACTTCCTTGCTTCACATTCTCCAAACGACGAAGCAAAATCAGCCCATATTTTCTTGAAACAAATTCCTTTCTCATGGCCTTCTTCAAATCTTCCCAATTCTTGATGAGACGCTTATGTGGATATTGTTTCCACCAATCAAGAGCATAATCTTCAAATTCAAGTATGGCTCGTGATATCTTCTTGGTTCCAGAAAATTCTTGGACTTCAAATTCAATCTCCATTTCCTCTTGCCAATCAAGAAATTCCTCTGGATCAGTACTTCCTATAGAAAGGAAGCTTGGGATATCTTCGACCTATCATGGTTAATATATATGCAAAATAGCAAGCTTATATGTGGTATAGGATAATATGTGGAGCTCTCACAACCTCACCTCTCGTACCAACCGAAGCTCTTATGAAGTCCCTGCGGGTTACAGGAAAAATAGCATGTGGTGGTAACAAAAGTGATGGCTAGGAGAATACAAGATCAGAGAGTACCGATTACGATAGCTTGTATGTGGAGCTTGGTAGGGAGTGATACACAAGGAATGCAATCTGAAATCTAGTTGTTGTAAAGTTAAATAACAATCCAAACTAGAAGTTCTCTGCCTAGTGCCGACCATAGGATATGAATGATGTAAATAGATCAAACACACGCACAAAGAAATTTCAGATTTGATGCAAACAAGGAGTATGATTGGGATGCAAGTGTTGCGATCAGACCCAACCAAAATTTGCACCAAACAAAGATAGTAAACTGGTTACTCACTTGATATGAAAAACTTTCAGCACTTGTGCACATAAACCAACTGATCTTCAACTTTTCTTTCACAACTTTTCTCAATTCTCTTTTTTTTTTGCACTTTTTTTAGAACTAAATACAGAGATCAGATATAACACTTGCACACTTTATGATAGAAACGAAATACAACTAGTAGCTGTAACTTGATAGGATCAAAGTTTACGCGAAGGAGATGATATGGGTTTCAGATTTATTTGTGGGAATTTTCAGATATATGAAAGAGGCACAAAGGACACACGAAGGAAAAAATATGATCAGCAACTAAAACAAGACTCTAATAGACTGAAACTTAACAAAACTCACTAAAAACAGATTGAAACAAAGGGCTATGATAAATATTTTTGTGGCTTTTTAGTGGATAGGACGAACACAAAATATATGTAGCTAAGGGTAAAGAATCCTATCGTGGTAACGAAAGCTTTGATACCAGATGATACGATGCGATGTCCCGATCTTCACGATGTAGGATCAATCACCAGATAACTAGCTGAAGAACAGCCGGATAACTTGCTGCAGGCAAGCGATAACTAGTGCAACCTGGCAAATAAAACTCGAAGCCAACCACCGTCTTTAACCGGCAACCTGAATCGAGGATTCGCCCAACCACACTCTCAAGAAACCAACCAACACAACCTACAATCAATCAAGGTAAACCTTGAAGGAAGTAGGAGCACCAATTGGGAGCGGATGAAGCTGCCGCTTCTGTAAATCCCGCGAAGGAAATCACAAGAGCAAAGGGGTAGAGATCACTCTCAATATTTGTTAGCACACAACTGAACAAAGGGGGGTTCTGTATTTCTATTATCAAAAGTCTTCTTTTGCTTAGGAGTACATGGATATTTATACTAGGAACAACCCTCCTAGATAGGTATAAACACGAAAAGGAAACGAAAGGGTAGGCTATGTGAACAGGCTTCCAAGAAATGGGTTTCTGAGTAGTTTCCGCGTGGCTGTTGGTCTTCTGCGCAGTCTTTAGTGTTTTGGTAATAACTCCATCTTGGAAAATCCAAAAGACGTGTGGTTGATTGCGTTAGAAAGCTAACTTGATAAGGTTTCACACCATGTATAGCATGCACCACGAAACATTGTAGAATGGTACAGTTTAATATGAGAAGTTGTACCAATATCATGTCCCGAGAAGACTGTTAACCCTCTGAGCAGTCTGCACTAAAGCTGGTCGGATCTGCACTAAACCTGGTCGGCTCTGGTCGGCCTTGAAGCATTAGAAACTAGACTTCACAAGCTTTCCAAAAAGTCCTCATGGACCTCCATAGCCTTCGGGAATAAAAAGTTATGATATTTTCTTCTTGACAGTACTGTCAGTTTAGAGCGGTCTGACCAGTATGCACTAATCTGGTTGGATTTCATTAGTTACTGCTCGGAACTGCTCGGCATTAGCATCATTGGAAAGTAGACTCAATAAGCTTTCCAAAATGTGCTCATTCATCTTCATAGCTTCTGGAAATCAAAAGTTATGAATATTTCTTTCCGACTGTTCTGCAGGACTGGTCTGGTTCGAGTGTGGTTCTTCTCTGTGGTCATCACCTTGTGTGCTCTTGCCATACTCTTTAGTGAACCTGAGCAACAACAATGTGCACTGACTTAGGCAGTATATAATTCTCATTAATATTAAATTGAACTTCATAAAGTAGCGCGTTCACCTCTTGTTGTAGTTTCTTTGCTCGACTACGTGTAATTGGGTCATCAAAGGCTTGGACTGGTGTCGATGTAGGTGATACTTGAGTTGGTGTTACTTGAATTGGAGGTTGTAACATGTTGGTTGATGACGTGGTCATATCAGCGCCTCTGGGAGCCTCTGTCAACCTTCAGCATGAGGGCCATCGGAGCTGGGATCACCATCGGAGCCGGAGCCACCACCGAAGGCGGGACAAACGCTAGCACGGGTGCCTCCAGCATCCCCATCGGGGCGCCACCATCCACGTCCACTCCACCTCAGAAGGCGGGGCTGGGGCCTTTGACACCATCTTAGTGAACGGATGGCCTACCGGAGGGGATGATCGACACTAAAGGGGGAGGCCTGATACCCGCCCCGGGGTAGTTCACGCCGACGCCTCGAGCATCAACACCTGAAGTAGCTCCTCCGAGATGGGATAAGGCAACTCCATCATTGGGTCAGTGATCCCCTTGTGCTACCATAGCGGATGCGCCCTCTCCCTGAGTGGGAGGATCCTGGCACTAGATAAATGTGTGCACCACCACTGGCCTGATCAGCCCCTATGCTCTCAAGGCCTCAATGGCCCCACAAGAACAGGGCCTCATCGGCCTCCTCCACCAGGGCGAATAGCTGCCACGAAGCCAGGGCAGCGCTGCCCGACCTTCCCTTCAAGAAGGAGGGGAGCACTGAAACCATGTTGGGGAGGTAGAACCACCCCCTCTAGCTCATCTCAGCATCAAAAGCCCTAGTGGGCAGGGCAAGGGCGAGGTACCGGCTAGCAGAATGTGGACGCACCTGGATTTCGGGCACCCCCCATCAACGGAAAAAGCGCCACCTGAGGAATGATGGCACCACCCAAAACAGCCACCTCCACTAGCGTGCAAAAGGGGATCAATCCCCAGAAAGGCCTTGCATAGCGTGTTGAAGGTCATGATGTTGAGGATCCCCTCTGGCATCAGGTCAGTAGAGGCAAAGGCCGTAGAACAACAGCAGGCCGCCGATGAAGCGATGCAATGGGAGGCCGAGTCCCAACCAGTGGAAGGCAGGCGAAGGAGACTATCTCCTAGTCATTGGGTGCTGGCGCCAACTCCCTAGTGGCAGGGGGACGTTAGCCAACCGTGAAGACCTCCTCCAGTGCTAGTCCATCCTCCTCCATCTTCCTGAATCATCGCCTCAGTGATCTCCAATGGCTCCCACTCTACCATGAGTGCACAAGGGAAAGGTGACGGCGAGCAAGTGTGTGGGAATGCAGCAAAGCAAGAGCTTTTTGGGAAGGGGAAAGGTTCCACTAGGAAATAGAAGGTAACTCCCCTTTTCGCCCTTCCATCTCCACTTTTGTACTCTGTAGACAGCAGCTACCGTGCCCCCATGATCCCATGCATGATCAGTGTGGCACGGCGACTGATTGCTAGACCTGAGGTGGAGGCAAATCCGTCGCCTCCTTATTGGCCTGACCCTGTTGGGACGAGCCACGTGCACTGCCCACTCCATGCATGCCTCCTCGTGGGACATGGGGGATCCGACTCCCACTAGGCCCATCGGCTACCCTCAACGGCCTGGATCTACCCACACCAATTACAGCAGCTCCTCCTCCACCAGATCTACTCCACGAGGCTCCGACGTCCCATCTCCTAGACGAGATGGGACAGCATGGGGGTGCATGTTGGTGGTCCTTAAGTCACACTTTCAACTGCCAACACTTATATAAAATTCATCCAAACAGACACCAAACTTAGACATAGGGCTTTATAACTAACAAAGTTCCATGAGTTTTGGTGATTCACCAATTGCAGGAGGACATGTCAGGATAACGCAAGAAATGTGTCAAAAGTACACAAAGAACAAGGCATAACATCACTTGACATGAGCCCAAGGGGAGAAGGCCCACTTACCAGGCAAATTAGGGCCCAGTTAGGTGGGAAAAAAGGCCAAAACCCATATCAAATCAACTCCAAATGGCATGAAAGTTTGCAAGACCCATCTAGAGGCCTAATGAAGACAACTGACCAAAGATGGGGCCATTTAGGCCTAGTTAGGGTGCCACCGCACCCCAGGTGCGGCTGGCCCACCACTAGCTTGTCTCGAGCCCATCTTTTGTGTGTTGTCAGATGTAGCCTTACCCACATCGGTTCCCAGGGTGCCGGCCAGGTTCAGTGCACCTAGATGGGTGGTTTGGTTCTTTCCATGAGGGAAGGAGGCATTTTCCAATGACCCCCCTCTTCACCACCTATAAAAGGAGGCCATCCCCTCCTCTAGTAACAACAACACACCAAGGATCAAGAGCTACTCCACCTTTGAGCACCACTCCAATGGGCTTAGGCCCTAGCTAGCTAGTAGACTTGGTTTGGGAGAGTTGTGAGGGAGAGTACGGGGAAGAGCCAGACTTGTTAGGATCTCCCTAAAATTGTACCTCGGCAAACACTTGTACCTTGATGGAATATTCGCTAAGTAACTATTCGGGTTTCTTATGGCATTAAGTATTTTGATTAGTTAGGCAATGCTCTAGTAGAGGGCCCTAATAAATACGGATAACCATGTACATGCTAGAGTAGTAGTCAATAGCATAGATGTGGTGTCTAGGCTAACAGCTACCTTCTTTTGCCTTGTATCCTCCGGTTGAGGGGTAGGTGGTAGGTGGTGACAGCGCTGCCCGTCCTTCATAATCCCCAATGTTTGGATATGGCGTAGGGCTAGAGGCCGACATCACCTGGCAGACTAGGTGCGATCCAATGCCCGAAGTAAGCAAGTGAAAGTAGAATTTACCTATCCTTAGACCCAAAAGCCATAGGAATCCATCTCTACCCTTTCCAACTTTACCCTTGTGTTGTCCTTGGATGAATTAGCTAGAAGAAGTACCTCCATTCCCTGTAGAAAATACGATATCCTAAATACTTCCGGGTGAAAGCTACAACGACAATTCTATGCACTTGCTAGAATCTTTCTGTTTGCATTAAGAAATACCAACAGTGCACGCCATAACTCCTCCACCAGGCACGACGGCTTAGACGCCATCAACCGCCTATGCAAGGCATTAGTGGATGGGATGTGCCTAGAAGCCACCCCTCCTGCTGGCAATGAGGCCCCATAGTGGCCTTGGGGGCTACGTCGGCTCGCTAGATGGAGCAGCCCAACCCCCCGATCGATGGGCGCTCGGGTTGCGCATCCCCCAAAAATCGACCAACTCCCCCAAGTTGGGTCAGGAGCCGCTGAGTAGTAGGCCCAACCAAGGCCCTTATCCAAGGCTCGGCGTGCACTCCCCGCTCCCCAATCTATGGCCATAGGAGGTCAGCCCTAGAAGGCTGCTCGAGAGGATCGAGGCCTGCTACCATAGCCCTTAGAAGGGCATGTCGCTTTGGATGATCAGATGGCCCTAAGCCAGAGCCTAGCGCTCTTGATCACCCTGACCCACGATAGGCTCTGATCAAAAAGGAGGATGCTCCTAGTCCTAAAGTTGGCAACTCCTAGACAAGTTTGCCAAGCCCTTGCTCGAGTCAAAGACCCATGCAACATAGACTCGCAAAGGGATCGACACCATCTCTGCTCGACCCCGATAGCCGAGCAACACCCATCACGATGAAGAAGAAGGCACCAAGCAGGGCGTAGCACTCTTGTCAGTGGAAGCTATCACTGCCAAGGAGGGTTTGGTCATCAGAAGATTGAATTAGCCCTTTGTCGCCATCACGCCAGGTGAGGCCATGAAGGGCTCGGGGGCTCCTGACGAGATCCAAACATATGGGTATGTTAAGCCTCGGATCCAATGGTTCCTGACCAAAGAAGACCCCTCGACCAACCCCTTCAGGATCACCCGGGGGCTCGGGGGCTAAGCCCATCAGGCACGCTCGCGTGCACCCTCTAACATAGAGACCTGACCAAGCCTAACATGGCCACGACTGCCGCTTGGGGCTCAAGGGCTTGCCCAAGCCCTAGACACCAAATCTATGGTGCATCCAGGCCCGGCCCTTGGCTCCTACCCAGCTAACGACGCCAACCAAGGCCTAGGCACAAGAAGACAAGCTCTGGGCTAAAGATGCTTGGGGGCTCCCTAGCGCCGCTCCCTAGGCATGGCCCTGCCAACAGCTCCCCCGATAGGGTCACACTAGGGTGTGACACAAGAAGACAAAGCTTTCCCTCAGCCTCTCAGGGGCTTGGGGGCTCTAGGCCCACCCGTCGGCCCCTGGAGCCAACCTCCTTCACCACCAAGAGGACTCTAGAAGGTCCACCTAGGGGAGGCTAGTCCAAGCCAAGATAGCCTAACACATAGAGTGTCAGAACAGAGCTGTCGGACGATGCCCAAGGATTCTTCGGCACCATGACACCTCCACGATCCATGGCGCACCGCTGCAAGACCCTCCTAGACTCCGGCACATGTTGACCATAGACTAGTACCCCCAAACCACCATTTACCCGACCTATCTCATTATACAAGGGATAAGGTCAGACCTAGGAGGGGGGAGGATCCCAGATTGATCACCAGACACTCCATTCCATTACATCTACCTCCGCTCTGCATAGGGAGCAAGGCAACCTAGAGAGGGCACCGAGAGCTCCTCCTCTGCATCTCGTCGTCTTCCTCCTCTCTAACAATGGGGAAGGCTCCACCGGTGGTGAGGCAACCTTAGGATTAGCACCGAGCTAACCCCCTACCGAATTTCTCTCTACACTCTATTATAACCCCCCCGATTTTGGGTTCTCTTGAGTATAAGGATCATCAGCTGCTGGACATAGGGACCGAATTGGCCTAAACCTGGATAAACTGTTGCATCTTCTCTACATGATTCTTGTGTTCCTGAGTCCACCCGAGTCACCGAAGACCCATACTCTAACACCGACTCAAACAACAATGCTCGCCGTGGTTTCAACCCTACAACAATTATCTTCAATTGAAATGGGCTTAGATTTATTACCCAGGGGACATGAATTAGCCATGAGTAGCAATTTCTCTTGATTAGAGCCTTCTCTTCCTTGCTCTTGTATTTGTTTCTCATTGCCTTACCTCTCATGAGTTTCTTGAGTCTTCTTCTCAAGCTTGGTAGGACACCTCGAGGCAAAGTGTCCCATATCTTCACACTTGAAGCACTTGATATGAGCATAATCTTTCTTCTCATTTTGATTCTTGCTCATCATCTTGTCATCTTGAATAAGCATTGGATGCCTTGCTCTTCCACCCCTTCTTGTTTTCTTCTTCATCAACAAGTCACCACCATCTTCATGGTTGATCTTGATTTGCTCTTGGGGTGTCTTTTCATGCTCAACTTGTGGCTTTGGTTGAGGCCCTTTTTGTTGCTTCACCACTTGCTTGGTTGGGCACATAGAGGTGAAGTGACCCCATGTGCAGCACTTGAAGCACTTGATATGCTTTAGCCTCTCTTCTTACTTCAACTTGAGCTTCTCTTCATTAGGGGCAACCATTTGCAAAATGTCCCACTTCATGGCATTTGAAGCATATGAAATGAGATAGCCTCTTTTGTTCTTATCTCTTCATCTTCTTTTCTCTTTGTCTTTCACCCTTTGTCATCTTCTTGTTGAAGCCAAGGCCACTCTTATCACCGAAGTTTGTTTGAGTCTTCAACATATGCTTAAAGGTGACGTTTGAGTTGTAGCACCTCTCTATCTTATTGCTCAATTTCTTCACTTCATTCTTGAGCTCAATGTTCTCCGTCAAAAGGTTAGTCTCACAAGACATTGAAGTAGAACAAGCATCTAATTGTGAAGAACATGGCAAATCTAGTGAATCATCACAAGAGTTAGTTACATGTTGCAATTGATCACTTGACTCATGTGATGAGCTCTCATTCTTTTTAAGTTTCTTAGAAAATGCTTTAATAAGAGAAGCATGCTGTTCTAATAATTCTTCATGAGACTCAAGAAGCTTCTCATGAGTCAATTTTAGCTCATCATGTGAAGATTTAAGAACATCAAGTAAGTGTTTATGATCTTCACATGAATTCTTTAGAAATGAGTTTTCTTTTTCGAATTTCATTGTTTTAGCTTTCTCATTTTTTAAAGATATGTTCATGCTAACAAGTCTATCTACAAGCTTATCATATGAATCAACATGATCAACCACATTAGCTTTTTGCACCTTTGTGTCACCTTGTGACATGAAGCAATGTGGTGAAGGTGATGGGCTTGTAGAAGTATCACCCTCATAGCCCGAGCATGAACCATCATCAACAAGTGTGCATGGGGTAGCATCATCATTTGCATCACTTGTGGCATCATCATCGACCTTGTCAAGTGAACTTGTGGTAGATCGATCATCATTATCATCACTTGACTATGAGGTGGAGCAATCTTCTACAATCACTAAATTGTGGTAATGCTCAACACACTCATGCACCTCCTCCTTGTGATCATCCTCCTTCTTGAACTTTCCATGATCACTTGTGGAGGAGTCACCAAAGAAGGCTTGGAGTGGCATCCACATATCATGAGCACTCTCCAAGTCCCACACACATCTAAAAATATCTTCATGCAAAGCACACGTTAGATAATATTGAGCACATGTATCAAGTTGTAAGCATTCCTTTTGAGCTTGGGTTAGATTTCTCTTATCTAAAGCATCACGAGAAAAGCCAATAACAATGATCCACCACTCCTTTTGACCCATTGCATGGAAATGATCAAGCATATAGTGTTTCCACCGTGCAAAGCGTGTGCCATCAAAAATGTGTGTCACACTCAACATTTAGCCCAAAGTTCACCATCCTCTCAGGTCAGTGAAGACCACAAATGAGAGACCTAGCTCTGATACCATGTGTAGGGTTAAGATGGCGGACTAGAGAGGGTGTGAATAGTCCTTTCTAAAAATTAAACGCGTCGGCTAACTGAAATAAATACTGAATTAAAACTATCGGTCTAGCCAAGACTACATCCCTCTATCTAAATTCATAAGCACCTTATAAGAGATCCTAATTAAGCAACAAAGGTGTCGGGCTAGCTAGAGCTCACCTAAACAATTCAAGCTTGCATGGTCACACAAATCTGTGCAACTAGTACTTCAAGCAACCGGGAGAGCTCCTACACAGCTAGTGATGCAAAGCACACAAAGCCCCTAAGCTCACTAGCAATGCTCAATAACAAGGCTACACAAGCCAAATTAGAGAGCACAAATTACTTAGCTACACAAACTAGGCAATGCAACTAACAAGGTGATTCAAGCCAAATTAGTTGCGCAAGGGAGCTACTTCTATGCTACACAAACAAGAAGGTAACTAGCAAGCTACACAAGCCAACTAATTACAAGAGCAACTACATAAGCACAAAGTACAAGAAAGTAAATACAAGCTTGTGTAACAGGGATGCAAACCAACAGGAAGAACAAAGTTGACACGGTGATTTTTTCCTGAGGTTAACGTGCTTGCCAACACGCTAGTCCCCATTGTGTCGACCGCTCACTTAGTGGTTCGGTGGCTAATTGGCATCACCCGTCAAACCTGTAACACCCTAGGTGTTAGGCTTACATAATTTGACTTACATTGCATGAGCATGAGCATCAAGCATTCATATATAAGCTTTTGCATTTGAAACATATGAAACATGCTTGTTATTTTATGTCTCCTTGTATATATGCATATGATCATGAGTGAATACATGTAAATGGTTGATATGAGTCACTAAAACATCTTAGCTACACTTAGGATGACTAGTGGAACAATGCTCGTGAAGGTCACTTTGCATGATCAAGTCCTTAAGTGATGCTATGTATGTTGACCTAGAAAGCTTTATGTGTAACCAATGTATGAAATGATTGTGTGACCTTAGTAATAGCTTAAACATGTTTAGGATGTCTTTATGAACAACTTTGGTATTCATGGCTAGGGCTAATTTGGTCACTAGGTCATAGTTTAAGTGTATACCATCATTTGAATGTAGCATGTTTGACCTAGTTTGAACTATGTGATAGAGACTTTGCATGGATATGGTCACTAAAGCAAAGTTGTAGTATTTGATGAGAGGAACAACTTTTATTTTTGGGTCATAAGCTAGTTCAGCTCCTAACATGCTTAAAATGGGCTCACAAAAATCAGTTTAGCACTGTTTTCAACACTTAGAATTTTTGCTAAGTCATGTTTCACTAACAGTGTGACGAGCTTAACTTTGGGCTGATTTTACTCCCTAACCCTTGTGAATTAGGAGAAGGTTTCTTAAGCATTATTGTAGCTGGTACTTAGGGCTACAAGTTTTGTTCAGTTGGTTTGCACTAAGGAGCTACGGATTAAGAGTTTGATCGCTAGCAATTCGCGTCATCAGGTCGGACTGTCGAACACTGATGGTTGATTCGGCTTGGCCTCGGTGGCCGACTGCCTTCAGACGCTGCCTGTTGTGTGGAGGGAATGAGGCCGCGCTTCGCTGAGGTCCTACCCAGCCAAGCCACGTCGAGCCAGAGCATGCCTTCAACCTCCCTAGCATCCGCCCGTGGCGCCCCATGCTCCCATTTGCATTTCCTTGCCTCCTCCTTCGCTTCCGCCTCGGTCCGCAGCAGCTGCCGCAGCGCCAAGCTCGTCGCCATTGCTTTGCCGGCCACCAAGCTTGCCCCACATCGCTTCTCTGCCACTGTAGCAACTCCACCATGATCCCAGCGTCTCATCGCGCTCGCATTGCTCGCTAGCCGCACATGGTAAGGCTTCCGTGCCATGTTCGCCCTCACCGGTGTTCCGCCGCCATGCTCCGTCGCCGTGGTCGGGATGCTTTAGTCCATCGTGTGGCACGATAGTGATTGCTCTGGTTTTGCCGTAGCCTATAGACGCTTGGCCAAGCCCTAGATCAAGTCGTCATGGTCACCTCCGTCGTATCACCATCGACCCACACCGCCGTGCCACCATGGCCACCACCGTCGAGCTTAGCTTCACTAATCAGTCCACCTAGCTATCATATCGGGTGCGCAAGGTCGCGAGGGTCACCGTAGTTCCGGTTCCGTCACCGGAGAAGCCGCCGTCGGCAAACTCCAGCCGTCCCATGCGTTCCTCTATTTTTGCCGTCGTTGACGTGTGGGGTCGACTGACCTACGGGTCTCGCCTGTCAGTGATCGTAGGGCTAAAGGATAGTTCATTCATTTTCAGATTTGATGCAAATTTTGAAAAATGATAAGTTGAGTTCTAGAGATCCAAATCTTGTGAACCAAATTTTGTAGTGTTCCTTAGGAAGTGTAGTATTTATAAAAATATGATATGCACAGTTTCTGATATTTTTATTGGGGATTTAAATGTATTTAGATAAATGCTTTTTGAATGTTAATAATCTTTTAAAATAGATATCTTGAGCTAGAAAAGTCCTAAAATTGTGATTCTATTTTTGTTGGTTTTGTATTGACATGCTCTAGCTAGTAAAAATATTAAGCTTGCTGTAAACTTGATTTAAATATGGTCTTTCTATTTATTTATTAATAAATGGCATTTTCTAAGGAAATTTGTTGGGGTAAAAATATGTAACATATTGCTATGAAAATATTTGTATAGTAGTATGTCACTAATATGAAGCTAGAAAAAATATATAATCTATTGCTTAACACTTTTCTATAGGGTTTACTATTTTCAATAAATTAACCCTTGCTAGCTTATCATTTTTGCATAGGATGTTATGCATGTGCAAATGGTATGAAATTTTCACAGCAGCCTATTGGGAGCATTAGGAGTCCATTGTAATTTTATGAGAATTTATTGTGCATCTTTGGTGTATGTTTATTATTTACCCTAATTATTTAATTAAATTAATAAAGGCATTTAAGTAATTAAATTGGGGTTCACCATGATGTTTTCTATGATTCTTGTGATTCATAGCAACTGTTTATGTTCATAGTAAGGTGTAGAAGCCATCGATTGTATGCAACTAACTAATTATCACTTTATAATTCAAATGCAAGGCTGCATGTATAGTTTTGATTGTGTGGACGATTTCATATGGATAATGGTATTTGCTATAAAACTTGTTAATAGAAAAGTTGTAGATAACTTACTAATCTACCTTGTGTTAAATTTTCATAGTCATAGAACTTAGGGTTTTAGAGTTCTAGCTGTTACAAATTTGTTGTCTGAAAGGTTTACTTTCTGGATAGATTTGATTGAATGATTTGTTTGCCCTATATAACTATTGAATCACAGTAAGAGTCTTAAAAGAGAGTTGTAGCCAATTTCTTAAGCTTTTTAGAATATCCACAACCATATGATTTTGATGTATATAACTCTAGTTATGAGCAAAATAAGTAGCTACTGTTTTGTGGTGTGGTAAATAAATGGTAGAAGTGTTTGATTAAGTAATCAAGAAGAGATATGCACCTACTCAGTAAAATGTGATGCACTTGTTATTACTTTAACACCATGCTATTAAGAATACTTACAAGAAGGCATTCGTCATGTGTCATCATACTATACTTGTCAGCATGTATGCATTCGCAATGTCTTATGCCACATTCATGCATATAGGATCGACAAAGGAAATAACATTGCTGGAATTCAACGAAGGAGAGGAAGGGGACCAGCAGGAGATTCATCAAGCCATAGCTCCTAAAAAAGAGTTGCAGACCCTAGAGGAGCTTCTAGAGTGCCCTGACCACTACCCCACTTCCTTTCTAAAAGGCAAGCTCTAGAGCATTCAAAGCCTCCTAGTGTTTTATAAAATATTACTTGAGTTCTTTATGATTGATGCAGTAGGTTATAAGAGTTGTCTGGAAACACTTGATGCATGGAACTACCTTGTCTAGATATATACACCTTTAACCCTATGTAGGTCTAGGATCAAATATATGCTTAGCCCTACTTAGACCGGTAGAAGTCGGGTGATTTCCTGTCACCTGCGAGATATAGGTGGATACCGAGGCACGGTTGGCTATATTTGCTATCGTGGAAAACAACCATGGGGTAAAAGTAAATAGAGGCTGGGCGGTGATGAGGACATGACACCCATGCATATGACCATGTTTGGCACACGGGATGGAGGGGAAGGAGGCCATCAAGGCTGTCCAAGTCAAGAAGGAGGCCCGAGGCTAATTCGGTTCGAGTCCCCGAGGTGGAGGCCCAAAGCAACTCAAGTTCGAGTCTGCCTCGGCCTCTAGGACTAGTCTGCCTTAAACTGGTCACCCAAGACGCATCCTGACTCCATTTTCGATGATCCACATATGGATAGAAAGCTAATTTGATAAGGAAGCCAATCCAAGTGGTTTACATGTCAAAAGCTATTCGGAATCAATGGTAATCATTGAAAAAAGTTAGCATCCAGAATCTGCTAGGGTACTGCGACACCGTCTTTTGGTCCGTTGGACCATGTATCGAGTTTGGGTCCATTAGGAGCGCGTCCTAGGGGTCTTGCATGACCTCAAAGTCTTCATAAACAGCCACCGCTCCTCCATTAGGGTTCAGGTTTTGCTTAGATTATTCTATCAAGAACAGTTTCGCCGTTCATCGGTTTGTGAGACCCCAACTTCGTGAGATAATCCTTGATCTGCAATTTGGTTGTGTTCTTTCTTATTCTTGCTTGTGTTCTTTGTTGCTTACGTAAGGATTAGCCTTCTTGGCGAGGTCAACCTGGTCCTGTGACTTGGTTGATAACCAGAGGAGCTGTGGTACTAAGATTTCAGGGTTCGATCTTTCGATCTAAAGCCGAATCGGTGTGTCATTCTCCGCCACAACGATAGTTACCATCACTTGACGGAAGATCGGGATCCCCGTCTCCATTAAGTGGTATCAGAGCTAAGGTATACCGTCAAGTTCACATTTATTCCCTAGTTTGAGTGTTTTGCATTTGTCCCATAGTCCAGTGCCATACTCGTTTTTTCTGTCCTAGAACCTTCCGCACCATAGCCTTTGCATATTTCAATTTCAGAGTCCGTTGTGTTGAGTTTGTGTCCTGGTCGAGATCTTGTTGCTGGTTAGGTCATGTTAGAGTCTAGTTCGTGTGTTTTCTCCCATCGTTTCTATCAAATCTTTGCTGTTGTGACTAGTTTTGTGCACATTGTTCCTGTTTTGTCCTCTAATTCGGAGTCAATTCTTAAAACTGGTCTAGTTTTCACATACGAACTCCGATTTCGACGTTCCATGTATCAAAATCGATCAAAAATTTTTTTTGGATCCGTTCATCCCCTACGTTGTCAGGGTTTGAAAATTTTAGATTGGTCAAAAAGTGGTCACAAGATCCTCTTTTCGTGGTCACAAGGTTTTTGTCGATTTTGAGCAAGTTTTCTAAAAATTCCATAGGCCACGTCTTTCACTTGTTTAAGCTCATATTTTCTATGGCTACTTCTTTTGTGCTCCTAAGTAAAGGAAAAATATCAAAAAAAATAAAATAAATAAGTCAAAATTTCCAAAAAAAACAACGACAGCCCAAAAAATAGAAAAAAAGAGGGGCAAAAGAGGAACAATATTTAGAGGAGCACATAGAGAAGACCAAAGTGAACTGTGTTAGCGTGTGCTGTCTAGTTCCTTGTTTGTGTTATTGTTTCCATCCACTATACTTGTTTTTCATACACCTGTCACCTTGCTATCCACTATACTTTTGTCACACACCTGGTACTTAGGAACATTTTAGACCAGCAACGAGAATAAGTATTTTGGACTATAATTCAGCATTACTTTCTGTTACTAACTTGTGTACCAGATATACATATTACTCTTTGTGTGCCTTCCAAGCTCCACAAACTCTTCAGATCAGTACAGACAAAGGGCCTTGCAATCTCGGTACCACTGCCTCACAGGTATTACGAACCAGCCGCCAGTTGTACCGCCCACTGCTTGCGTTGGTAAGAACCTTGTAAGAGCTTGGTAAGACGCTTCCACTTGCTGTGAAAAGTGACTCCACAACCTAAGTAGTTGATAGGGATAATACTTTTGTGTTGTCTTTTGCTGTCTTCTAACAATGACAGGTTGTTCGTATCCACCGACTTATGATGGTATAGGTGCTGATGAGTACATGGAGTGGGAAATTGCCATCGACAACATATTTGCTACTCGCTTTATGTGTCCAAGGAGGAAGGTAAAAAATGCAGCTAGTGTTTTACGACATTCTGCTTTATCTTGGTGGGAGTCTTTAGATCCTTTTGATAAACCTCAAACTTGGAATGATATGAAACTTCTTATGCGAGAAACCTTTGTTAATGCACCTCCTATTTTGACTTCATATGACGAGGTGCACCATTTAGAGGAAGAGTTTGTTGTTATTCCTCTTGCAATGACTAACCTTCTGTAGGATAATGTACATAAGCGAGAGGATGACATGGAAGAAAATGAGGAGCTCACAACCTCATATGCAAATTCAGAACAATCACTTCACAATGCACATATTACTCCTGCTGAGAACATAGGTAATGCCCATGGTGCTACACTCACAGAAGGTGAAAATTGTCTTAATGTACTAAATTTTTCCACAAACCATGCTGTCATAGAGCAATTATTAGTGGAACCCTCTCTTGATTTATCTTTGTCCCATGATAATTTGCTTGATGTTCCTTGTGACAAAGATGAATTGGTAGAAGATGCTTAAGTTTTACATGTTTTGGAACCAGTCACTTGTGCTGAAAATAAACATGTTATTCATATTGCTACTAAAACTGATGAGTTTAAACTGTTGTCTTCTTTACATACTTTGGGCTACATTGAATTTGATGTTTTGTGTAACCTAGATTGTTTGGAGGAGAGCCTTTTTAAATATGCTGATTTGCCTTGGTTTTCTAAACACACATATCATGTTATTGGCAGATATAACAACAAGGGACAATATATGATACATCGAGTATACATTCGTAATAATATGAATTCTCCTTTTGTTGTACAAGATTATGATCATTTAGAGGGCAGCCATAATAATACAAACATTTTCTCATGTTCCTTAAAGAAACAAGTTCACTTCCAAGAAGGGGAGCATTGTTGGTTGCTACCTATGTCTGCTCTACCATCTATTCCTACATTGTCTTTGGTTAGTTCTAATCTTTTGCAGGATAGTGTTGACATACATTGTGTGCATTTGGATCATAGAGTCTACATGCTTGCTGAAATTTTTATGCGAGATGACATGCTAGAAACTTGGAAACATGGTCAAGTTCCTTCTCACAATTATTTTAGTTTTCTTTGTCCTCGCAACCCTGTTCTCCTTTATGTTGTGCAGGATCAGTTTCAAGCACAATTGACGCCGAGGACGGCTTTTCATCAAGAAGGGGAGGATGATGAGGATATGACACCCATGCATATGACCATGTTTGGCATATGGGATGGAGGGGAAGGAGGCTAGCAAGGGTGTCCAAGTCAAGAAGGAGGCCCGAGGCTAATTCGGTTCGAGTCCCCGAGGTGGAGGCCCAAAGCAACTCAAGTTCGAGTCTGCCTCGGCCTCCAGGACCAGTCTACCTTAAACTGGTCACCCAGGACGCATCTAGACTCCGTTTTCGATGATCCACATATGGATGGAAAGCTAATTTCATAAGGAAGCCAATCCAAGTGGTTTCACGTCAAAAGCTATTTGGAATCAATAGGAATCGTCGAAATAAGTCAGCATCCAGAATCTGCCAGGGTGCTGCGACACCGTCTTTTGGTCCATTGGACCATGTATCGAGTTTGAGCCCATTAGAGGCATGTCCAGGGGTCTTGCATGACCCTAGAGTCTTCATAAACAGCCATCGCTCCTCCATTAGGGTTCGGGTTTTACTTAGATTATTTTGTCAAGAACAGTTTCACCGTTCATCGGTTTGTGAGACCCCAACTTCGTGAGATATCATTCATCTGCAATTTAGTTGTGTTCTTTCTTGTTCTTGCTTATGTTCTTCGTTGCGTAGGCAAGGATTAGCCTTCTTGATGAGGTCAACCTGGTCCGTGACTTGGTTGATAACCAGAGGAGCTGTGGTGCTAAGATTGCAGGGTTTGATCTTTCGATCTGAAGTCATTCTCCGCCACAACGATAGTTACCATCACCTGACGAAAGACCGGGATCCCCGTCTCCATTAGGCGGAGTCTATGGTAGGTTGACTCATGTGATTCTGTCTGTGCCGATTAAGGACCATACCATTGTTGGTGCTTTTGACAAGATTGAACGCATGCCTATCACTTAGCTGGCCGGATAACTCATTCCGACCGCGAAGCCGAGTAGCTCAACTCAAGCCAGGCCATGCTCTGTAAGAGTGCACACTCTAGATGGTAGTAAGGATGTGTGGGGAGCCAGATATGAGCCCAAGGGCAGGCTGGGCCTGAACGTCCTGGCAGTTGGTTATCCCTGATTGTGCGGCGCTGGGCGAACCCGTGAAATGTGTACTTGAGTTGTACCAAAGGTGACCTAAGGTGATCGTTGATCTGGTCTGCCTGGGTTTGTGTTAGGAATAAATTCCTACCTGGTTGAAATCGATTCGAATCACCGTCTCTCCCAGATAGTGAGAAACTTGGCTAGTCCCAACATCATAGTAATTGTATTATGGAATGTGATGGTTCGAATAAATATGGAATTACTATACCTGCTATGGTTACTATTGTATGCTCTTAAAATGATGTATCACATGTTTGGCATAGGATAGTTGCTAATCTAGAGATGGATAGTTATAATTAACTTGATGATAGAACTATAATTGTATAACTGAGTTAATCGCTTTTTATGCAAAATGTTGTCAAGCTACCTCCACTTATACAACCTTCCATAATCCTTGGAGTCAATTTATCTCTGGTTTATGACGGGTATGTCTAGCTGAGTACCTTCTCGTACTCAGGGTTTTATTCTCATTGTTGCAGATGGCACATTATATCATGGATATTGCAAGAGTTGCTTCTATCCCGCTGTGAATGAGGAGTAAGCCTTGGACAGGCTTCTTTACTAATCCCTCTATATGCTTTTGTGGACTGTGATCATATGTTGGCACTATATTAAACTATGTTGGTAAATGCTACTTTTGAACTTAATTTGCGTCCGCTATTATCTATCAAACTTGGTTTGTAATAACTTTATTTTATACTCTGATGATGGAAATGTATCTGCGAACCTTATGTAATATGTGACATGTATGTTGAATCATGTACGATCTTGATTGTTTGTGGATTGTTTATCGAGACCTGTCATGGTACTTGATAGACTACCGGGTTTATATGGGCTCAAGTATGATAGTGCGACCGCTTGTGGGCTACCGTTGTACTTGTGCTCTTATAAATTGTTCGGTTCTACGATAAAGCCCACATGTTGGGCACCACAAGAACCTACCCATAAGTGAGGGTAGCTCAATGACACGCTCTACTAGTATTGCTCTTCACAGCTCCTGTGGGTGAGCATGGTACCCCAAACAAATTCTTCTTCAGAGCACCGCACAATTTTCTTGCGTGCTTCACGACAGAGAACTTGTCACCAAGGCGTCTAGGAGGTGGCAACCTCCAAGAGTAACAAGCACCACCGGCTTGCAACTAGAACACCTAGTGCCACTCAAAGCAATCTCACAATCACTACTATAGATTGACTTATAACTATCGCCACTTTCACTGCCATAGTGATAATAGCGTCTGTGTGATACTTCCACCGTCGGTTGGACTGATAGGGAGGCCTCCTAAGGAAGAAAACTGGTAGTTGAAAACCATCAATGCGACAGTGGTAGTGGGGTTAAATTTCACCATCATTTGCAATGCCAAGCCGACTGGGATAGGTGTTATGGCTGTCGGCCCTACACGACCGTTTGGTGTACCAGCGGTAGTAAATTCATCATGAGTTATTTCCCTATTTTCCAACTACCCACAACACAGTTGCATCACCATTACTTTCCTATGAAGTATGCCTCGTCTTCCCTAATGCTTATATTAACTGCTCCTCTCTGCTTCTCCATCTTTAAGGTTGGCCTATTTAAGCCAGGGCTAGATCCGCTTCTTGGCAATCCACACAACTCCTTCCTCCTTATGGAGTAGATACAGATATATATAGACAAAGCTCTTGAGCCAACTAGCTATATTTTCTTCATCACCATGATGCTCCTTCTCCAACTCCTCTGGCAGCAGTAGCGGCATTGGGAGAAGGCCTTCAAGATTGGGTACTACCGGCATCTAGGAGTAGCAAGGGCCACTCGATCTAGGTGCTAGTAGAAGTTTTGAGATTAAGGGGTTTCGCTTATTTAGGCAAGCCAAGGGGTACTCAATGCACTTTGGTATCCTTGGTTTGCCCTACGCATTTCTTGTGCCAATTCACCATCCGGTGCCTGGCAATCCTCCTTCCTCTAGAGCAGCAGCGACCATGATGGTGCTTCTCTTCCCCGCCTAGCCGCCTCCTCTTCTTCAATGCCTCTATCTCCCTCGTGCTCGTGACTATGAGAGGTGCAGCAGGGAAGGTAAACCACCTCACTGAGATGCTCCTCTTCTTGCCTCTATCTCTCTCACGCTCATGACCATGAGAAGTGCAGCAGCAAGGAAGGTAAAGCACCTCACTGAGATATTGGTGGAAGTTTTGCGTGGTGCTACCTTGTCCTTAGCTTGCACTGCCTGTCTCCAACTCGACTATGGGATGTACCTATACTCGACAGGTCTTTGTTATTATACATCTAGTAGTCCTTGATAGGTCTTTGTTATTATACATCTGAGGAATGTAACTGAATTTATCAATGAAATTGTTGTGATGATTATTACTATGTCATTTATATATAGTTTTTGCTTTAAAACAATTAATAATTGAATGGTCGTGATGCTTAGTTACTCCATTTTTTGAAGTGTCATAGTATTTCCCTTGGCTACACAGACATGAGCTAAAGCACCTCACTAAGATGGTGTTGGGGTGGAAGTATTTGCTTTGGTTTATTTGTAAATTGGTTTGCCGTGTTTGCAAATTGTCATTATTGCATCTCCTATCGTTGTTTGATATGGTGATTCAGCGTTAGTGTTAGATCACAAAGTGCTAGGAATCAAATAGTCCTTGTCGTCTTCCCTGCTCCATCACCCATGACTCATATGGGTGGCCATGGATGTCATGGACCTTGACTGTTGCCTTCCCCGCTCATGTTTATTAGTTGAGATGACTTGAATAACTTGTATTAAGAAATTGAAAACATGTGTAAGGGAATCTGAACCACATCGTATGAGAAGGAAGGTAACTGTAACGAGTTTAGAAAGGAATTGTACTTGAGTATCATTATATTAAGGAGAATGAAGAGTTTATCATACAAATCCCCGTCATCCTGATATATACACATCAACATTGATCTGCACAGAATCTACCACATTGATCCAAAGAACCTATCACACTCATTGCAGATCCTACACTCCTCGCTATAGAACATAGCCCTCTCCTCCCAACCTTCCCATCCTGTGTGGGCGCCGCAGCCTCTGCCTCTGCCTTCGCACTGATGTCCATCTTGGTGATGCAACTGCATGGCCAGAGGAGGCAGAGGACTAGACTCACCCAGCGCTAGCCGCCTAGCCAAGTCTTGCAACACAAACATGGCCTATTGGAGGCGCCATGTACATATCTCATTCTTCCATGTCACATTCGCCACTGGGCCCGCTTCATCACCTATACCTTCCTCAACCATCGTCGAGCAATGTTGTCATTGCCGGCACTGCTATTGGACATGTGGAGCATAAGGGAGAGAACAAATGCAGCAACATCATGGACTACCGCGGCGGAGCGCTCAAGCATGTAGAGCCACGGCATGAGCGCGCTGCGGTCTTCCATGAAGACAACGCGTATCCTGGCGTACAAATAAGCCTCTAGGTTGCTGATGCTAGCAAGCCTAGCGATGAGCTTGGCACGGTACTCGTGGTCGTAGAACTGGTTCTAGGTCCCAACTTGCATCCCACGTAGCAGCACACGCCATAGTGGTATGCTCTGTCCAATTACGACTGTGGCTACACACCCTATGCATCCATGAACAGGTTGCCTACAGGCTACCAAGATCTTCCATGGGATCCGCTACTGCCACAGCGACATGGCTAGAAATCTCAATAGCCACATCCATCGGGAGCTTCTCCATGGAACGAGGACACGTGTGACGGCTATAAAAGATGGATCCTTGAGTCAGGGAGTGATGTCATGACAGAGCGGTGCACTAGGGTAGGGGATGAAAGTGGAGCAAGGTGAGTTCGAAAAAACCCTCTTGGGATTTTATGATCGCTCCGTTCTTAAAGGTTCCATGGCGTGGGGATGTTGGAACATCTTGGGGAAGTCAATCATCATCCTCCGTGTGAATCACGTAAACCATGTATGAAAATGTGAAAAAATTCAGAATGAAAGAATCTTTTATCTTACTATCTTACGATTACTAATTAGAGGCCCCAACGGTGTCAACTGTTTGAACCGCGTAAACCATGTATGTAAACCGTGTGAACACCCTAATTTTACACATAAATTACCCACCTCTGCCATTATAAAAGGTAATTCCAAGCAGTTGATAAGAATAAAATAGGCTAGCAGTTCATCACTATGTCTCCCCTAAGATCATGGTTAGAGCTAGAGAGACCGAGCCATGTGGTCAAGTCAATTTTCTCCATCCAACTTCCACCACTGTTTCATCACCATTACTTCCGCTAGGAGAAGCGTGCTCCACTAAGATTGTGTGAGATGTGGCCTCGCCTTACCTCCTACTCTTGCTCAGTGCAATCAAAGGGAACTCCAACTGGTGCCCATCTCGCCCATCCTTCTATAAAAGTAGAGGCTAAGGCGGGGAAGCAAGTACACAATTCCTTTTTTTCTCAAACTTGTTACACTTACCTATCTTCTCGTTGTATCTTCTTCGTCCAGTGCTCCGCCTCGACACCCCATCTTTCATATCTCAACCAATGGCGGATCGGGCAATGAAGCGCCCAATAGAAGAGTCACCGGAGGTTGTCCCTGTTCATCCTCGCTTTTATGTCGATGCTGTGATGGGATGGGTAGGGTAGGTCAGGTGATGCCTCCACCGAAGAGCCGATCCCCACTTCTGGCAATCTTTGATGACAATGACGGGGGGGAGGGGCGGATGATGTCCTCACATTGGTGGAGCAGCTAGATGTGGCCACCTCCACCCTCCACGAGGAGAGCCGAGAGGTAGACCAACTATGCCTCTCTGTTGCTGCCGCGAAGCAGGAAATGGCCGCAGCGGAGCTTGCCATCGCCGAGGCCCAGGCACACCTCGTTGGTAAGGCATTCGGCATGATATGATCTTACTCTTTCACTACGTGCGACATCGTGTCTTTAGTTGTAGCATTTTCATGACTTCTTTTAGCCATCCGAGAGTAGAAGATCACAGCATAGGGCGAGGCGGCGGAGGCGATCCACCTTTGCTAGGTAGCCAAGGACAACACCCGAATGGCAATCTTGAGAAACAGGCGCTACCAGGACCTTCGTGCGGCAGCTGGCAACACCGTCCGTGTGCTTTCGCCTCCAGCGCCGATGGGGATGACCCTGGCTGTCGGTGTTTCATACAAGCACCAGCAAGTAAATTTATAGTAATGCGCGTTAGGCTCGGATGGTGCACTAAAGGACACAAGATTTATACTGGTTTGGGCTGAAAGTCCCTATGTTCAGTTTGTTGCTGCTCATGTTGTTAGCACCGTGAACGGTTTGTAGTAAGGGGTACAAATGATCGAGAGAGGGTCTAGTCCCAAGTCTCTGATGGAAGGGCTGAAGGGAGGTCAAGAGGTTCGAAGCCACTTGACTGTGTGTATCTGTGTGTCGTATTGTTTGGTCTTAAGAGTCCGTCCCTCTAATGGAGGAAGCGCATCCCCTTTTATAGAGGAAGGGGTGGCCTTACAAGGGTGAGGGCTTTAGGATGCGTACTCTACTTAGTCTTGTTGCTCACGTTTACCAGGCCTGGTTCTTCGCTCTGATGAGTGCGAAGGAAGATAAGTGCCAATAATACTATCGATGTCTCTGTAGAGTGTCAGGTTGATTACAGAATGCTGCCCTACGTAGGGTATGGGCTGTAGTACAGTGGTTTTGACTTATTGGCCTCTCCTAGCCTTGCTCCGCATGCCTGGCCTTCTGACTTGGCAGACCTGAGGGGTCGGGAAGCGGGTGCCGCTCCCTTGGGTCCATAGCATGGTGACGGAATGTCCGTCATGCGTGGAGATATTAAGTCCTTTTCTGGAGCGTAGCAGTTGTCGTATATCTTCATCGGGTTGCATGTCCCAGGGCTGAATGCGGCGCCTACAACTCTACAGGGCGAGGAGCATGCACCTATATAACCTTTTGGGCTCTGCGGTGCCCGGAAGGGTCTAAAGCACCTGTCCTATCATCCCCTGGTAGTACTTTTCCTGCCAGGGCATAGGGTATGGTCCTTGGAGCCATGGTTGACTCGAACGTCTTGTCTTGCCCTATACTTATCATCTTGAGGGAATGGGGAGAAGTTGTCAGGGAGGATGAATCCAATCTGTAGATATGGAGCAGGGTGAGACTCGTTCCTTGCCGTCGGGTGAAACGGAGACCAATTCCTATCTCTTGGGTGAGACTGACCTCGCCCCTCTAGGGTCGGGCGAGGCGGAATCTATCCCTCAGCCCTCGGGCGAGACCGAGCCCTCCCTCAAGGCGTCAAGCGAGATGGAGTTTATCCCTTGGCCCTTAGGCGAGACTGAGCCTGTCCTAATGGCATCAGGCAAGACGAAGATTAAACTTGAGCCCTCGGGCGAGGCAGAGTTATCTCCCAAAGGCGTCGGGTGAGGCAGAACCAAACTCCTATCACTCGAACAAGGGATGAAATGGCGCCCTTATGCGTCCAGAAGTTTTTCACATTCGGTGGTTATTAGTTCCACCTTCTAGGGTACCCCAGTATTAGGTCCCCGGCAGTAGCCCCTGAGCCTCTAGGTGATTCGAGTAGAACCGCCTAGAGGGTGTTTTTTGACTTCATCGAAGTTACTTTGCCAGAGGGTGTGCGCGAGCGCACCCGATGGGTGTAGCCCCCGAGCCCCTGGGTGATTCGAGTAGAGTCGCCTGGGGGGTTGTATCGGTCCCTTCGCGGGTAAGGCTGAAGGACTTAGTTTTTTATCAACTAGATGTTTTTCCAAGTGGGTCGTGGCATCCTGTTCACTGGGAACTGATTTGGGGCTGACCTAACTGGTGCTTCTGCCCTTGATTTCGGATCGTTCGTGGATCCTTCCTTAGTTGGGCTGGCCAGCGAGCTTCTAGGCCCTAGGTGGGCCAAAGAGAAAAGAACAGGCCTTCGTGGCTTGTGTTTCCCAGGTGGGTAGAGAGTCTGGATTCGCCTGGGGAAGGCGAACCGTCCGCTGAGATTTTTGGGGTGAGAGGATAGGGACTGCGGGCGTGTGTCCCACGATGTGACACGGTGGCGCGCGTGGTAGGCCCAGAGATCGAGGCGGATGGTTGCCCTTCTCACGTCCGTCGCCCCCTATAAAACCATGGGGTTTGCCCCCAAGGTTCTGTATTTCGCTCTCCTGCCTTCGCGTTCTAAAACATCCGCCGCCAATCGCCCTAGCCTCCTGCGCCCGTATCGCCACCACCGACCAGCTTGTGTTCGTGTTGCAGCCACCGCCAAGCTCGCGCTTGCCCTTCTCCCTAATTGATTTAATGGAGTTATGGGGCAGATCTAGCATCACCTCCCGACGTCTGGAGGGCCTTGTCCGCCGTGGCCTTCTCCGCCCACTGTCCACCATCTAGGAGTGGCTGCTACCTAGCAATGAGGGTGAGCCGGTGCCACCTGAAGGGTATGTCGTCTCTTTTGCCATCTTCCATGAGCGGGGATTTGGGGTACCCGCGCATAGATTCCTTTGGGGGCTACTGGATTACTATGAGGTAGAGTTGCAGCATCTAACTCCCAATGGGATTCAACACATGGCAGCGTTTGTTGCCCTATGCAAGGGTTTCCTGGGGATCAATCCCCATTTTGATCTGTGGTGGTATTTTTTTAACATTAGTTTGTCGAAGAGGAAGATTGGGGGGAAAGATGTGAACATGTTGATGGGATGTGTCAGCATTCATCTGCGCCATACCCGGTCGAGGGGTTACCCATACATGCGTCTGGCGACATCCA
The DNA here is from genome assembly GCF_019320115.1 of Miscanthus floridulus. NCBI lineage: Eukaryota > Viridiplantae > Streptophyta > Magnoliopsida > Poales > Poaceae > Miscanthus > Miscanthus floridulus. The sequence continues at coordinate 85,365,520 of NC_089597.1, forward strand.
ACAAGGGATGGCACTCGTAGTGGTTTTATGTTAGGGATGATGTGAGTGCCACCCTAACTAAGTACACTGGATGTCTTATTGTGGACGTTCTGGAGTCGTGGGGTTGGGGCGTCCAGTCCAAAGACAAGAAACACATCTCTGTCCTTCTTTCCACCCTCCAAGCCCTGAAGGATCGGGGTGTAAAGAGGACGGGGATTATCGGCGCCTACCATGCAAGGAGGGTGGCGCCACTGATGGCACGCAGTGCTTCCCCTGCATCAGATGATGCCTGGGATGTCATTTGAAGGGACAGTGCTCATTGACGAGGCACTCCATTACTCGGAAGTGGCAGCATCGCATCAAGGAGGCGATGGAGCTGACTGAAGGATTCCGCTGGCCAGGTCCTCGACATCAGTGTATCCGATGCCCGGGCATCCCCCAATGCGGCTGGAGCCTGGGTTCTTTGAATTCGTAAGCCCTCTTCTCCCAGTGCTCTTTTCTTTCTCCTGAATCTCCCTTTTTTAATACTTGCTTTTGTGACATTGGGATCAGCCGAGGGGGCTAGTCTTCAAGGATAGTCCAGTTCCGCTACCGAAGGATAAGGCCAGTGGCGGCGGCAAATTGACTCGCAGGCCGAGCAGGGACAGGAAAGCAAGGGAGGAGATGAAGAAGGCGAAATGATTGAAGCAGGAGGCACGGGATCGGGGGGAGGACGTGAGCAGTGAGGATGAAGACGACGACGATGATGATGACAACTGAGGTAGCAGTTGGCATGGATTGGGACGTCCTAGAGGACAAGGACACGCTGACGAGTGGCCACCCATCCGTGCAGGGACCCTTCCCTTTCCACATGGAGGGAAGTGAATCGATGAGGTCAGTGGAGGCCGGTGAGTCTGCCGCTTCACACGGCGTGCCAGTCAAGGACCGGTGGGTGGAGGAAAGTGGGCCTGCCGCTGCCGACCCTGAAGCGACGGGGGAGGGGCGTGGCTCTGGTGTCACGCCCCGTGAGACGATGGAGGGGAGCGGCTCTGGTGCCGCGCCCCATGAGACGATGGAGGGGAGCGGGTCTGGAGCCACGCCCCCCGAGGTAAGCCTCCTTGCCCCGGAGTAGGGAGTAGGCTCGAAACGGTCCCACCTAGATAAGTCAGGGCAGGGATCTGGGGATCCGTCCTCAAAACGCTTTCGTCGGCCGAGGACGTCAACGTGGGCTGTTGATTCCCCTGTTTTCATCCTTTTTTTCATTTCTATTTTGGTCTAATGATTAATACCTTTGTGCAGGTTCTTGCGGACAGGTCACCCCCTAGGGCTGGCGCTGAAGAAGCGTCTCGCCATTCAAGTGGGATAGACGGCGTCGTCTGGCGTCACCCCTGTTTCGGGCGGGAGTGATGCTGACGTTGGGGCCGTGTTGGCCGACCCGACGGCGTCCGTGGTGGCTCCTACGCCCACGGAGGTTACTGAGCGGGTGGCCTCCTCCATGGCGGACGTGGAACAGCCGGCCGAGGGCCGCATACCTCTGATGGAGGTGGTCGTGACCGCGCTAAGTCAGGATCAGCCGGGCACGGTCGTGGTGGTGCTCGAGGGCATAGTGCAATCCGCGCCACCAGGGGCCCAGGTGGATCCGCCCGTGGCATTCGAAGCGACCTAGAGGGAGGAGGGTCTAGCTGGAGGGTCCTCGAGTGCAGTGGTGGTGCCACATAGGGTCAGGAGGGAGCCGCACCTGGCCCCTTTGTCGGGAGGAAGCCGCTCCCCTGCGCGGGGAAGCCACCGCTCCAGTGGATGGCCGCTCAGGACCCGACATCGGCTCTTTTCTCGCTCGATGATCATTCCGAGAGCATGGAGCGGGAGGGTCTTGACATCAGGGATCTTGACCATGCTGAACGCCCTGGACCAGGCCAGAGGAGCCCTCCGTGAGATCGTTATCCCTACTACTCAGGTATTTTCTGGGCTTTCTTCTTTCTTCACATGTTTTTGTGTTTTCGCATTTTTGATACCAGTCTTCTTCCTCTTCAGGTTCTTGTTGCTCGTAGCCTGGAATAAATCCCAATTCCTCCGCGAACAAAAGGCGGAGTGGGATCGCCTCTCCGAGGAGGCCCGGCTGCGAGCAGACATGGCCACCCAGCTTGCTACCACCCAGGAGCGGGAGGCCCAGGCGTGTCCGGACATGGAGGAGGCCCACAGGATGTTCGAGGATCTATCGGCGAGGTCTAAGCTGGATGGGGAGGAGATTGCCAGGCTCCAAAAAGAGCAAGACGAGCTACTGTAGAGGAATGCCGCGGCCAATGAGAAGGCCGGCGAAGTCCTGAAGGAGCTGGAGTTGGAGCGGGACCTTCGGCGCAAGGCCGAGAGTAGGGCCACGGCCCTCTAGTAGAAGGTGGACGAGGACGTCGAGGTGGTCCGCTCTCTCCAGGTGGAGCTCGGTGACGCGGTGAACCGAAGGTTGAGCGCTGAAAATGTCTCCGTCAAGCTAGAAAAAGAGGCTGCCTATGCACGACGGGCCCTTTAGGTTGAGAGCGATGAGCACAATCTTCTACAAGCTACGGTTGGGGTGGTCCTTAATGCCCTGAATGTGATGGAGCTGGTGGAGACCAGCCCGCTCGCGGCTCGTGTCGCAGGTATCACGGCTCGGGTGGGCCAGCTTGAGGAGAGTGCCTTTCACGCTGGGATTACCCAGGCCTTCACCATCGCCCACGCTCATTACGAGAAGGAAATCAACCTGAAGGTGATGAGCGAAGGCTTCCCGTCCACCTACGAGGATGAAGAGCTAGAGGAAATGGAGGAGATGGTTGCTCCCCTTACGAAAAACCTAGCAGACAATCTGAAAGAGATGGTTCTCCCTCCGCGGGAGTAATTAGTCAAACAATTTTGAGAACAACTTATATGTAATATGTGGACAAGTGTCGGTATTTTTTGAGTCTGGACGCGGTTTCGTGATTTTGCGTCGTAATTTCGTTTTGTTTGATTTTTTGCGATCTTACCAATCTGTTCCCCTGAATTATGCCACTGGTCATGATGCAAGGAGATTGTTTCAAAAGAAAAAAAGGAGGTAGCCATACCTTAACCAGCCCCCGAGTAAGGTCCGACCCCCTGCATTTGCTGGGGTTGGGGGTTACTAGAGATCGGGACTATGGCTTTGGTGACAGGGTCGACGAAGCCCATGGATGACATCGCAATATTCCCCGCCCTGTCTTCCAACAGAAATCCCAAACTGGGGATTCTATGGGCTTGGCAAGGTGGGGCCTTCGAACCTGTGTCCCTGTATTGATTGGCTCAAGCCCCTGAGCCTTGTTAGGGTCTGATAGGGGTTAACTGTTATTTGCGTGTTACCCCGTCCTTGGTTTTCGCAATCGGAGGGGCTGAGTGAACAACACTTGCCTCGACAGCTCGAGTATCGCGCTCAACAAGCTCACTAATGGGTACATTCATGTGGAATCCGGGTCCATCATTTGCTGATGGGGTCGACAGAGCCCTCTGGTAGCACTCCACAACTTCTTAACCCACCTCTCGGCTGATGCCTGAGCCGTTCGATAGGCTCCGGCGGCCCGATGGCCTCTCCTCGATGGAGATTCTGTGGGTTTGGCTCGGGGTTAGAATCGAATGAGAAAAGGTCGAGACATCCCTGTCCGCTTCTGAGCAGAGTTAGGCAGGGCTGCTAGGGCTTGTCTCGGTTATTTCTCCCTAGCTCTGTTTGGCATGAGGCGGCCTCGAGCCCTTCATGGACCGACCTTCGAACCTCGGCCTATGGTCACCTATATCGAATGAGGCGACGGCTGTTTCGTGATGCAACATGAAGCAGTTGGGATGTTTTGCATATGTATAATATAATCGAAATGAAGGCGGGGTCGGTAACTGTTACCGTGGCGGTATGAGTGACGAAAAAGCTCCTGGCCAAATGTGTCTGTGCGGGGTTCGGACCCTGATGTACGCGATGAGGTCAGAGTAACCTACATAAGAATTGCTATTCTTTGTTTTTCGTATCTCGGTGGCGATCTGAGCCATTTAATTAACTTGGGCATCCTGATAGCTTCTCCCTTGGGAGAGATTCTATAGCCAGATCCCTCCGAACCCTTCTTGAGAAGGCAGACGTTGAAGCCGAAGACGCGAAAGGGCGTTGAGCATAGTTTTTCTGGTGAACAGAAACTCCAGTAGCTATCGAGGCGTAGGGTCTGCTAGTTCATCTAGTTTTTACTCAAAGTTTTATGCCCGTATTTCGCATCCTTAGTTTCAAGTGTATGGAGGGGGTCGGGTGGGGAGGATGTCTAGACTGGTAGACATCCTCGGCAGCCCCAGAGTGATGTTCGTGTTCCCTGCCAGTTTGACGGGGTCGGAAGCTTGAGAATGAATTTTAACGCATAAAGTAAGAAAGCTGAGATGCTTATCTTTCTTTGGACATTCATTCGTCGTCTCTTCTGGGCCGAATGGCCGGCCTAGGAGACCCAAAAAGGTCGTGCCATCGGATCGTCCCGTGGTCCTGCATAGGGAGGCGAAGGGTTGTCTGCCTATGTGGGCGCCTTAATTGCCGCGGCCGGAGTGGGTCAGTGGCGGGCCACACCTAGGCAGTGTTTAGTTTGACCGGGGAGGACGCCTCGTCGACCGAGGGCGCGTCCCTGTCAGTTTCGACGCGTCCCCTCAGGTATCAATCAGCATTGATTTTGTATTTAAAGAGGAGAAGGGAGAGGGTTTTTCGTCCAACCTTTCGCCTTTCCTTAGCATGCAGTGGCTCTTCTTTAAATAGGGAGGGGGAGGGGAGTTCTCATCCCACCTCATCTTCTGCCTCTGAGCCGCTATCTCTCCTTATTCCTTTCCACCGAATGCATTCGTGCGTCGCGGCAGTTCCTGAGTGAGGAAGAGTAATGCCTAGAGAGAGAGAGAACTCACAAATTTGCTCATGAGTCTGGTGCATGATGTCGAGCCGAAGGTTATCCAACGTAGATGAGATGGTGCGTGCTACCCTTGCTGAGGAGTCGCTGCTGCCGAAGGAGAAGAGGCGCCGGTGGGCGTCGTACGTCGTCGACTGCACCAGTCGTCCGCTGTGCTCCTCCTTTGGTGGGAGGCGTTTCCTGCCCATACGCCATTGTCAGGGTTATGGCTGGGGATGATGGCGTAGTCCCCAGATGCCCTGGCGGTGGCGTCGCTGTCGAGGTTGCGACTGATGACGATGGCGTAGTCCCCGGACGCTCCGGCGGAGGCATCGTAGATGGTGGCGCCTTCGAGGATCCAGTGAAGCGGCAGGATATCGGGACGTGGCCGATGGAGAGCGTGGCACGGCAACCGTAGTAGATGAGCTGGCCCGTGTACACGCCCTGAGCGTTGCCGATGGAGAGCGTGGCGTGGCGACCGCAGTAGACGAGCTAGCCCGTGTACATGCCCCGGGCATCGCCGATGGAGAGCATGGCACGGTGACCGCAGTAGTACTTGTAGTAGAGCTAAGTAGAGACTGTAATGAAATAACTTTGTGGGGAAGCCCCCAAGTAAACAGTCCTCTGAATTTATAAGTATATTGTTCCTTTTTGTAATGAAATCGCTTTGTAAGTGACGAATTTGTGCACAAAATGAACAAAATTACATCCTTTGCTTATGGCAAGCAAATTTTTATCTTTCTCCTTTCTGTAGGAATGATTTTAGTGCTTTCCTGACCCTTCTCATGGTCTAAGTCATACGAAGCTAGGAACGTGGGTGAACTAATTCTGATTGAACTGGTGAGCAAAGAGGTTGCAGCCGCTGGGGCGTGGGTGTCTCGCAGTCCTACCAGTTGTATTCAGAATTGGTTCCCAAAATCTTAGCCCTTGGGACTCAGTTTATGAGGCGAATGGAAAACTTAGAGAATGTTTGTAAATATAACATAGGAGGTTTTTTGCAAGCGTAAAACTTGTATTACATATGTCATATGTTACTGATCACATGCCAGCCCTCGAGTGAGGTCTGACCCCTCGCGATTTGTAGGGGTCAGAAGTCACTAAGGATCAGGGTTTTGTTATGACAAAATCTGATAAGGAAGAAGTGTAAGCTTATTTTAAGGATAGAAACGACGTAGCTTGCTCGATGTTCCAGGCGTTGGTGAAGACCTCGCCGTTGATGGTTTTCAACCGGTAGGCGCCTAGGGCAAAGTACTTCCGCGACGACGTAGGGCCCTTCCCAGGGCAGGGGAGAGTTTGTGGCGGTCCTTGTTGCTCTGCACAAGACGGAGGATGAGGTCTCTGACGTTGAAGGCTCGACCCCGCACCCGTCGGCTGTGGTACCGTCGTAGCGCCTGCTGGTACTTAGCCGAACGGAGGAGGGCGATGTCGCGGGCTTCATCTAGCTGGTCTATGGCGTCTTGGTGAGATGCTTCAGCCCCCTGTTCGTCGTACGCTCTGACTCTTGGTGCTCCGTAGTCGAGGTCCGTTGGGAGAACGGCCTTGGAACCATAGACCATGAAGAAAGGTGTGTAGCCGGTGGCCCGGCTAGGAGTTGTCCTTAGGCTCTAGAGCACGGCCGGGAGCTCAGCTTGCCAGCATGCGCCGAATTTGTTCAATCGGTTGAAAATTCTGGGTTTGAGGCCTTGAAGAAGCATGCCGTTTGCGCGCTCGACCTGCCTGTTCGTCCGGGGGTGTGCGACGGCTGCCCAATCGATCCAGATGTGTTGTTCATTACAGAATTGAACGAATTTCCTACCGGTGAACTACGTGCCATTGTCCGTGATGATGGAGTTCGGTACTCCAAAGCGATGGACGATGTCGAGGATGAACAGCACGGCTTGCTCGGATTTGATCATGGATATTGGTCGAGCTTCAATCCATTTTATAAACTTGTCTATGGTGACAAGCAGGTGGGTAAAGCCCCCAGGTGCCTTTTTGAGTGGCCCAACCAGGTCAAGCCCCTAGACCGCAAAGGGCCACATGATGGGGATCATCTGGAGAGTCTAGGCCGGGAGGTGTGTTTGCCGAGCGTAGTACTGGCACCCTTCGCAGGTGCGTACAATTTGCTTGGCATCGGCTACTGCGGTGGGCTAGTAGAAACCTTGTCGGAATGCATTCCCAACCAAGGTTCTTGGTGTGGCATGATGACCACAGACTCCACCATGGATGTCGCCCAGCAGGAGTTTTCCCTGTTTGCCAAGGATACAGAGATTGCAAAATTCCGATGTGACTTCATTTGTAGAGTTCACTCTCTACAAGAACGAAGGATTTGGTGCGTCGTGCGAGCCATCGGGCTTCCGTCTTGTCTGCCGGTAGTATGTCGTGGAGGAGGTAGTCGAGGTAAGGCATTCTCTAGTCATCGGGAGGGTCGGAGTCCACTGCTGGGTCCTCTTCAAGCTCCATGACCTCAGGGTCGGGAGGAGCAGTTGGAGGATCGGCCCCTAGAGTCATACTAGATGGGCCATCGTTGGCTCATTCCGACCCCGCGTAGCGCACCGAGGGTTTGTGTTGATCACTGGCAAAGATGCCAGTTGGGATTGGCTCTCGGCCGGATGCTGCTTTCGCAAGTGTGTCGGCTGCTTCGTTGAGGCGCCTTGGGATGTGATTGAGTTCGAGGCCATCAAATTTGTCCTCCAGCCGTCGAACTTCTTGGCAGTATGCCTCCATCTTAGCGTCGTGGCAGCATGACTCTTTCATGACCTGGTTCCCGACCAGCTGAGAGTCGCCCCTGACGTCGAGGCGTCGGATGCCCAGCTCGATGGCGATTCATAGGCCGTTGATGAGCGCTTCGTATTTTGCAGTATTGTTTGATGAGGGGAAATGGAGCCGAACCATGTACCTCATGTGGACCCCGAGGGGAGATACAAAGACTAGTCCTGCTTCGGTGCCCTTCTTCATCAGCGATCCATCGAAGTACATTATCCAGTACTCTTGATCGACGGCTGCTGGTGGCATCTGGACCTCGGTCCACTCTGCGATGAAGTCAGCTAGTACCTGAGATTTGATCACTGTTCGGGGAGCATAGAAAATGCCCTGATCCATCAGCTCGAGTGCCCACTTTGCGGTTCTTCCCGTAGCGTCATGGCTATGAATGACCTCGCCGAGGGGGAACGACGTCACTACTGTCACGGGGTGTGACTCAAAGTAGTGGCGTAGCTTCCTTTTGGTGATGAGGACGGCGTAGAGGAGTTTCTGGATTTGGGAGTAGCGGGTCTTGGAGTCGGATAACACCTCGCTGATGAAATACACAGGGCACTGCACCTTGAAGGCATGCCCCTCTTCCTCTTGCTCTACTACTAAGGTAGAGCTAACCACTTGGGTGGTGGCCGATATATAGAGTAGGAGGGATTCTCCGTTGCATGGACGAACTAAGACCGTCAGTTTAGTTAGAAATCGCTTAACCATGTCAAGCACCTCCTGAGCCTCAGCCGTCCACTCGAAGCGGTCAGCTTTCTTTAGGAGTCGATAAAGGGGGAGTCCTCATTCGCCGAGGCACGAAATGAATTGGCTGAGGGTGGCGAGGCACCCTGTGATCTGCTGAACCCCCTTTATGTTTTGGATCGGGCCCATCCTTGTGATGGCTGATATCTTCTCTAGGTTGGTTTCGATGCCATGCTCGGAGACGATGAAGCCGAGCAGCATGCCTCTCAGGGACCCCGAAAACACATTTTTTGGGATTGAGTTTGATGCCGTTTGCCCGGAGTTTCGCAAAGGTTTGCTCAAGGTCGGCGACTAGGTGGTTAGCTCATTTGGTTTTGACTACGATGTCATCGACATAGGCCTCAACGGTTCACCCAATGAGGTCTCCGAAGCAATTGAGCATACGGCGCTGGTACGTTGCCCCAGCATTCTTCAGACCGAATGGCATTGAAACATAGCAAAACAATCCGAAGAGGGTGATAAAAGATGTCGCGAGCTGGTTGGACTCTTTCATCGCGATTTGATGGTAGCCAGAGTATACGTCAAGGAAGCAGAGGGTTTCGCACCCCAAGGTGGAATCGACTATTTGGTCTATTCGTGGCAAAGTAAACGGATCCTTTGGACACACTTTGTTGAGGCCAGTATAATTGACACACATTCTCCATTTCCTGCTCTTTTTTGGACAAGAACAGGATTTGCTAACCACTCTGGGTGGTATACTTCCTTAATGAATCATGTGGCCAGTAGTTTGGCTATCTCCTCGCCGATGGCCCTGCATTTCTCCTCGTCGAAGCGGCGCAGGCGTTGTTTCACCGGCTTGGAGCCTGGGAGGATCTAGAGAGTATGCTCGGCGACCTCCCCTGGGATGCCCGGCATATCCGAGGGTTTCCACGCAAAGATGTCTTTGTTGGCGTGGAGGAAGTCGACGAGCGCGCTTTCCTATTCGGAGGAGAGCTGCGGTCCCGATACGGACTTTTTTGCCCTCGGAGCTACTGGGATCCAAGAGGACCTCCCTAGAGCCTTCTACCGATTTGAACGACCCGGTTGATTTCTTTGCGTCGGGTGCCTCTTCGACGACCTTCTCCCTAAGGGTGGCGAGCTCTTCGGAGGCAATGACTGTGGATGCATGTCCGCAGCATTCGACCTCGCACTCGTAAGCGCGCTGGAAGGAGGTGCCGATGGTGATGACCTCACGGGGGCCCAACATCTTCAGCTTCAGGTATGTATAATTGGGAATGGCTATGAACTTCGCGTAACATGGTCGCCCCAGGATGGCATGGAAAGTCCCTGGGAACCCCACTACATCGAAGGTGAGGGTCTCAGTTCGGTAATTGGACCGATCCCCAAAAGTGATGGGCAGGTCGATCTACCCCAGTGGTACGGCTTGCCTACCAGGCATGATGCCATGGAAAGGTGCTTGGATGGGACGGAGGTTCATTCGGTCGATGCCCATCTCATCGAGCGTTTTGGCGTACATGATGTTGAGGCCGCTGCCCCCATCTATCAGTACTTTGGTGAGCTGCTTTGGACCGATGATCGGATTGATGACAAGCAGGTACCTTCCTAGGTGTGGAACGGCATCTGGATGGTTGGTCCGATCAAAGGTTATGGCGGATTCCGACCACCGGAGGAAGGCTGGCGTGGCTGGTCCGGCGGTATAGACCTCGCGACGCACGACCTTCTGGCGGCGTCTGGAGTCGTAGGCCATTGATCCTCCGAAAATCATGAGGGCACCGGTCGGTGTTGGGAAGGCGTCATCCTTCTCCTCTACGTCGTCTATGACGGGAACAGGCTCCTTCCCCTGCTCCCCTTTGTTGAGGCCCTCGGCCAATTATTTGCGCATGAGGCCGCAATCCTTGTATAGATGCTTGGCCGGGAAGGCGTGGTTTGGGCATGGCCCCTCGAGCATTTTCTCGAAGTGGTGCGGAGTGCCTTCCATGGGCTTCCGGCCACCTTTGCGGTCGACAGTGGCCACGAGCGAGTTGTCGCGCCGTTGCTTCTTATTTTTCTTTTTGGTGGGATGGTTGGAGGCGCCTTCGCCGGCGTCCTCGTCCCGCCTCATCTTTCCGTTGGAGCGATCAAAGATAGCTCCGACCGCCTCCTCTCCAGAGGCGTGACTGGTGGCAATGTCCAGGAGTTCCTTGGTAGTTTGCGGGCCCCTACGTCCTAACTTGTGGACCAAGGATTCATAGGTTGTTCCAGACAGAAAGGCTCCTATCACATCGGCGTTGGCGACATTAGGGAGCTCATTGCACTGTCGAGAGAAGCGCCGAATGTACCCGTGAAGGGTTTCATCAGCCTTCTGGTGGCAGTTTTTGAGGTCCCATGGGTTTCCAGGGCGTTTGTACGTGCCCTGGAAGTTGCCCATGAAGATCTCCATCAGATCTGCCCAACTCTAAATAGCATTGGATGGTTGGTGCTCCAGCCATGCTCGCACCGAGTCAGCCAAGAACAGCGGGAGATTGCGAATAATGAAATTGTCATCACTCACACCACCAGCCTGACATGCAAGCTGATAGTCTTCAAGCCAAAGCCCGGGATTTGTTTTGCCAGAATATTTAGGGATGTTGGTAGGCGGTCGATACCTTAGGGGGAACACAGCGTTGAGGATGTGTCGGCCGAAGGCCTGAGGGCCTGGCAGGCCAGGGCTCGGGCTTCGGTCCTCGTTGCTGTCGTAGCGTCTGCCATGTCGGGGATGATAGCCGCGGCGTACTGCTTCTCCATCATCGCCATGGGCACATCTTCGAGCGTCGATGACGCTGCGTACGTCGCGGCCATGGCCGAGGCATTGATGTACTGGGACGACAGAGGGCTGCCCGCCGGCTGGCGGTGTTTGGTGAACGGATGCATCCTTGGTGGGATGCACTGAGGGCGTGCGTTGGCTGGTGTCGGGTTCGCATCATCGAGACAACAAACTTTCCGCCTGTTGCGCCGCTGCACGCTCGAGCAATGTGCGAATTTCTTGGCGAGCGCAGCGATCCTTAGACATCACGGCCTCCGGAAGGCCATGCAGCAAGGCGGTTGCTACGGCGATGTTCTGGCTGGCTTGGGCAAAGTGAGGAAGGGCCCCATCGTCGGTGAGGATCCTTTGATGTACGGTGCGGGCCGTGGCGCGCGCGCGCCCCCATCTTTGCGGCGTTCAATCTCGCGATTGATGTCTGCGTATTCCCGGACGAGCCCTTGCCCGGCATCATCGATCTCTTGCTGACGGGCCCTCAGCTGCTCCATCCTTAGGCGAGATGGGGCTGTCATCTCTTCCCCAGATCTACTATCAGGGTTGTTTGTAGGGCTGACCTCTTCCCTAGAGGCACTTTCGATGTGACCTTCGAGGGTCTACATCATGAAGCATTCCCGAGAAGGGTGGTGGCTCCCCCTACTGGAATCCGAGCTAGAGAACGATCCTGGCTCCTCGTTGAGGAGCTCATAGAGGGTCTCCGTATCATGCTCAATTGCCCCCACAAACTCGATGTCCGTGGGTGACTGAACCATATGTAGCGCCTGAAGGCGGCCAGCGGTCGCCGCAGCGTTGCGGAGACCGAACGGAAACACCATCGGGACGCTCCGTACGGACCCTTCCGGACATAGGGTGGTGTTGTGAGAGGCCTCCCATGGTGTCTGGACTCCCAGGGAGTTGCCTGGCGGGCCCTCAAGCCTAAGACGGCTGAGGTTGATGGAAGGGAGAGATGGGGCGGCTGAGTGAGTCAGCGCCAGCTCTCCTCCTAGTGTGATGATGAAATCTAGGTCACCCAAATGCAGGTGTGCACCCGGGGCCTAGGTGATTGCGTGGGTGGCCATCCGAGGCCTGATTTGGAACGCGCAAGCCCCCCTACCTGGCGTGCCAACTGTCGGTGTTTCGTACAAGCACCGGCAAGTAAATTTATAGTAATGCGCATTAGGCTCGGATGGTGCGCTAAAGGACACAAGATTTATACTGGTTCGGGCCGAAAGTCCCTACGTCCAGTTTGTTGCTGCTCGTGTTATTAGCACCGTGAACGGTTTGTAGTAAGGGGTACAAACGATCGAGAGAGGGACTGGTCCCAAGTCTCTGATGGAAGGGCTGAAGGGAGGTCAAGAGGTTCGAAGCCACTTGACTGTGTGTATCTGTGTGTCGTATTGTTCAGTCTTAAGAGTCCGTCCCTCTGATGGAGGAAGCGCATCCCCTTTTATAGAGGAAGGGGGTGGCTTTACAAGGGTGAGGGCTTTAGGATGCGTACTCTACTTAGTCTTGTTGCTCACATTTACCTGGCCTGGCTCTTCACTCTGATGAGTGCGAAGGAAGATAAGTGCCTACAATACTATCGATGTCTCTGTAGAGTGTCAGGTTGATTACAGAATGCTACCCTACGCAGGGTATGGACTGTAGTACAGCGGTTTTGACTTATTGGCCTCTCCCAGCCTTGCTCCACACGCCTGGCCTTCTGACTTGGCGGACCTAGTGGGGTCAGGAAGCGGGTGCCGCTCCCTTGGGTCCATAGCATGGTGACGGAATGTCCGTCGTGCGTGGAGATATTAAGTCTTTTTCTGGAGCGTAGCGGTTGTCGTATATCTTCGTCGGGTTGCGTGTCCCAGGGCTGAATGCGGCGCCTACAACTCTACATGGCGAGGAGCATGCACCTGTACAACCTTTCGGACTCTGCGGCGCCCAGAAGGGTCTAAAGCACCTATCCTGTCATCCCCTAGCAGTACTTTTCCTACCAGGGCGCAGGGTATGGTCCTTGGAGCCATGGTTGACCCAAATGTCTTGTCTTGCCCTGTACTTATCATCTTGAGGGAATGGGGAGAAGTTGTCAGGGAGGATGAATCCAATCTTTAGATATGGAGCAGGGTGAGACTCATTCCTTGCCGTTGGGCGAAACGGAGACCAATTCCTATCTCTCGGGTGAGACCGACCTTCGCCCCTCTGGGGTCGGGCGAGGCGGAATCTATCCCTCATCCCTCGGGTGAGACCGAGCCCGCCCTCAAGGCTGTCGAGCGAGACTGGAGTTTATCCCTTGGCCCTCGGGCGAAGACCGAGCCTGTCCCAATGGCGTCGGGCGAGACAGAGATTAACCTTGAGCCCTCGAGCGAGGCAGAGTTATCTCCCAAAGGCGTCGGAGTGAGGCGGAACCAAACTCCTGTCACTCGAACAAGGGATGAAACTGGCGCCCTTATGCGTCCAGAAGTTTTTCACATTCGGTGGTTATTGGTTCCACCTTCTGGGGTACCCCGATATTAGGTCCCTGACACTGGCAGACTACCTCCGCACCATGCCATTGTGGCTCTAGGAGGTGGCCACATATTGCATTCACCTAGGGGCCACTTTGGCCATGGCCACCACCTAGTTTTGGCTGTGTCAGGACCTGACCATGGTGAAGCCAGGGTTCCTAAGAGAGACAAGCTATCGGCAGCGCCAGAACATAATTGGCGAGTTCTCCACCATGGGCAATGGCATCCTAGCCACGTTGGATGTAGAGGACATCATTCGTAATGCTCCCCACAAGTAGTTCGATTGTAACATGCCTCTGCATTCTAAATAAAAATGTTCATAATATTAGTAGTTATTACTTTGAGTTCATCTCTGTTTGCTATGACTTGAACATTCCATTTGTGCGCCTTAGAGTTCACAAACTGTATGACACGTCCATCGTTAGTAGGTGCTAACATCTCCCAATCATCACTATCGGTAGCCTTCACCGCCACTTTCATCAATTTCCAAGCCCGCGCGTGAGTCCTACGCGTCACTCCCACGCGTATTTACAAAGTTTTGCAGAAATTTGTATTCCCGCATCTGATATAGTTGCTTACAAATGACGCTCCCCACCGTATCTTTCTCCTCCTTAGTGCTTTTGTTCCTCATCACCGCCCCTGCTCCCTAGTGCTGAACTGCATGACCGCCCCTACTCAGCGATGTGCAAGCCACCAATCACCGCCGACAAGCTAGTGCTCTGTGCTGGTATGCCTCACCAGTAGGTAGACAACATAGATCCACTGGTGACTAGGGTGGTACTCATCACCGCCGTCGCTACTTGAGCTCAATGTCGTAAGATCCAAAGGCAATGGTAATGCTTTCACACTTCCCTTATGCATTGTTCTTTGATTTTTATTTCCATCTTCACTCATCTGAGTACGAATGAAGCTTCCATCTGATTATTAACAAGCTCACAAACACATCTCCGCAATCGCTCCTTCTATGATTTAGGCGACAACGCCACCGCTTCCATCACTATCCTTGCCCCACTAGATCCTCGTCAAGATGGAGGAGGAGGCCCCCAACAAGAGGAACGAAGTGGCCATCCTCATAGACCATGTCTTGGTCCTTATCCTCAGCCACCTCACCGTCCGCTTATTATGCAGTTGCAAGTGTGTCTGTCACTCCTGGAATAGCCTCATCTTTAGATCCGAGTATCGTAAGGAGCTACCCTAGATTGTCATCGGATTCTTCTACCGTAGCTGGAAATGCAAACGCAACTTCACCAGCATCAATGGTGAATACCCCTCCTTGTCCTTCTTGCCCTTCCCCATTCAGGATGTCGTGATCTCAGATTGCTCCTAGGGGCCTCATCCTCTTCTGGTACTCTAGGTTTCGCTACATTGTATGCAATCCAATGACTAAGAAATGGTTGCTACTACAAGGTAGCAACCATTCTTGTGGTTTAGCTCACTTGGGATTTGATCCGATAGTCTCCTCGTACTTCCATGTGTTTGAATATGGGATCAATGATGATGACTCCTTAGGTGTCAACATCTACACATCTAAAACTAGAGCATGGATCTTTAAAGAATCTTAATGGGGCGATGGTATTGTAGTATCCATGTATGGGAAAGGCGTGTTTGTTAATAGTTTTATGCACATGCTAGAGTTCATCCTAGATAGTTGCTATTGATATGGAGAGAAAGACATGGAGGCAAATTCGTAGGCCAACTAGTAATGCAATCTCCATCCATAAAGCTTAGGGTCAGTTGTGTTTATGTACTACTAATACTTTGAATAGGTATGAGCTTTCAATCTAGATCCTTGAAGACTATGGTAATAGTAAATGGACATTGAAGCATAAGGTGACCACGCTGGAGCTATTTGGAAAGAAGAATATTGAAATTAGTACTGAGGTTTGTGATGCGGCCAATAGATTGATTGTAGTTCATCCAGAATAGAATTTGATTTTCCTTGTTGGGAGGACAAATAACTACGTGCATATGACATGAACCACTAGTAAAGTTCATGTCCTCCCTGCCTGGGCCATCGGCTATCCTAGAAGTACCTGGAAACTATTATGTATGAGCAGGCGGACCTTACTATGTTCCTTATGTTTCCCTTGTTCATAGAGTCATTAGCAGAGCAATAAAGGTGCATATGCTGTATTTTGTTGTAATTACGTCATGCCTTTGTTCAGGTAGGTAGTTGTTTTGATTCTATATATAGGCCAATTTGGGCTTCGTAACTAATGGAATGGTGTGTTGAATATTATTAATTGTGTTGCTTTGTGTAGGTGGAGTCTGAGTGCTTTTGAACAATTTTCCTACGTTGGCTAGGAGGAGGAAGAGGGGTTCCATGGTGCATTGCCTACAAATTCGAAGGATGCACTAATTATATTCATTTTTTCCTAGCAAGCAGGAGTGCCTACATAGAAGGAGCATAGCTATATCATTTCGTTATGTAAGCCTATAGAGATCAGTACCTTTAGTTTGCAATCTATGTACCGCTTGTGTTAGGACATTAGTAGAGAATGATATTATGGTAAGCGTCCATTGTTATTGTAAGAACATGGTTTATGGATGCAATGATTATATCTATATGTTTTGTGCCTAGTAAGCTATTAAGGGCCATTTATTGTTTTGTTATCACCACCACCGTTGGTGGTGCAAATGTCTAACACCGTCGCTATATGTATTATGCGGCAGGGATAAAAGTGTATCACCGCCGAATCATTTAGTAACCTGACACCGACTAAACGATCATCAAAAGGCAAATCGTGGTGCAAGGCGATGGTGACCGTGACCTTTATACTGGTAGATCATATGATAAAGAAATGGTGGTGTTATCCTCTACACAGGTGTCTCGGCCATCGAACCGATAGTGAACCCACACCGCTGACAGTCGGGTCGAAGTACACAGGCGATGGTGCTGGTGACCACTACACAGGCGGTTGATGTGTCCACACGAAGGTTTTGATAGCCTCAACATAGTCGGAATCATTTACCAATGCAGCAGTGTTAGTATACATCCACAGTCGGGTCATGCTCTAGTGCGACTGAAGGAAGGACAACGGTGTTAGTGTACACCGCAGTCGGTCCCTAGATGCCGATGGTGAAGGCTATGACCATCACTATTGATAGCTGACTGCCAAGGCCACAATTGGACTACGATGTGGGTTATGACTGTAGTAGAATCAGTCCAATTTATAAGAGCACAAGTACAATGGCAGCCTGCAAGCGGTCACACTATCATACTTGAGCCCATATAAACCCGGTAGTCCATCGAGTACCACGAAGAGGTCTCGATTCAACCAACATACAACCAAGATGGTACATGATTCAACATACATATCACACGTTACATAAGGTTCACAAATACAGTTCCATACATTAGAGTATGATTAAAAGTTATTATAAACCAAGTTCAAATAAAATAGTAGCGCAAGCAAATAAGTTTGAAACCAACATCTGTCATCATTGTTCAAATACGGTGCCAGCTTATGATCACAATTCCACAAAAGCATAAGAGAGGGATTATCATGAGACGCCTTGCCTAGGGCCCTACTCCTCATCCACAGTAGGACAGAAGCAGTTCTTATAGTAGCCATGATACATCGCACTATATGCAACAATGTGAAATAAACCCTGAGTACAAGAAGGTACTCAGCTAGAGTTACCCATCATAAACCAAAAATAAAGTGACTCCAAGGATTATGCAAGGATTGTATAAGTGGAGCTAGCTTGACAACATTTTGTATAAAAAGCTTTCCAATTTAACTATACCTTTATAATTCAGGTCATCAAGTTAATTATATCTATTCATCTCTAGATTAGCAACTAACCAATGCCAAACATGTGGTATATCATTTAGTAGCATACAGTAATAACCATAGCCAGTGTAATAATTTCATGTTCATCATAACCATCATATTCCATAATATAGTTACTATGATGTTGGGACTAGCCAAGTTTCTCACTATCTAGGAGAGACAGTCGATTCGAATCAATTTAAACCAGCTGGGAATTTATTCAAACACAAACTTAGGTAGACCAGATCAACGATCACCTTTGGTACAACTCAGGTCCACATTTCGTGGGTTCGATCAGCGTCGCACAATCAGGGATGACTAGCTACCAAGATGTTGAGGCCTGGCCTGCCCTTGGGCTCATGTCTGGCTCCCCACATATCCTTACTACCATCTAGAGTGCGCACTCTTACAGAATGGGGCCTGGCCTGAGTTGAGCTACTCAGCTTCATGGTCAGAACAAGTTATCTGACTAGCTAATCAAGAGGCATGTGTTCAATCTTGACAGAAGTGCCAATAATGGTATGGTCCTTAATCAGCATAGACAGAATCACATGAGTCAACCCACACATAGACTCCGCCCGGCCTCCAGTTACATTACCCCATGGTTCCATTCCATGATAGCAAATATAGCCAACCGTGCTTCGGTATCCACATATATCTCGCATGTGATAGGAAATCACTCGACTTCTACCAGGCTAAGCATGGCTAAACGTATATTCAATCCTAGACCTACATAGGGTTAAAGATATATATCTGGACAAGGTAGTTCTATGCATCAAGTGTTTCCAACCAACTCTTATAACCTAATGCATCAAACATAAAGGACTCAAGCAATAATTAACTAGTTGCCTATAAACAAATACTTCTAAGCCTCACTAACAGTATCAATAGATTATATGCATCACACACACCATAGAAAATATCATGGTTATGCCTAACTAATTTATTTATATTCATTTATTAATTTCCTTAAATAATAAGGTGATTTACAAAGTAATGATTTCCTAGTGCTCAATAAATTCCTAAGAACACTACAGTAGGCTACACATGACCCTAACAGTCTACTATACAAATTTCATGCCATTTGGATAAGTATAGCTACCTTTACAAAAATGACAAGTTACATATGCTTATTTTAGCAAAAATAGTTTAGCATAGTGAAAAAGTGTCAAGTAGCAGATTTATTATTTTCTTACTTTCCTCCTAGCATGAGAATACTATGTAAAAATTTGTATGATCATATGTTTAATATTTTTTCTAGCTAGAGCATGTCAACACAAGACTAGCAAAATTTGAATCACAATTTTATCACTTTCCTAGCTCAAGATATGCATTTTACAAGATATAAACTATTTTAAAAGCACTTATTTTGATCAATTTGATTCTACTAGAAAAATACCCTATGCTAGTAGATTTCATATTTTTATCAAATAGTACACTTCAAGTTGAATCCAACAAAACTTGGTTCACCCCATTTGGATACTCCTAGCTCTAGATATAATTTTTGCAAGTTAGCAACACAATCTGTGAAAAATAAATAAAGAAAATCAAATTTCCAACCGGGCAGCTACAGCTACGGTACACTCAGGTCTATACACCCACGGTGGCTGATAGCGGGGGCCCACAGTCAACTCAGCCCCACACGTTAGTGAATCTGAGTAGAGCACCAGGCTTTGACCAGCGAGAACTCATCGTCGGCGAGGTCACCGACGATGAGGTCGGCACCAACCTATTCCCCATACTATTCCACACCTACAAGTACCCTCAGTTTGCTCAGAGGATCACCGGAGCTAGCTCACCGGCAAGCATGGTGGCTTGGTGGTGGTGCGTTGTGGTGCTTTGGCCATCCTCGGTGATAGCATGGCTAGGCGAGCATGGCTACGACATCTACAAACCCTAGCGAAGCTCCACGGCAGTGGATTAGATCAAGGTGGGGCGGTAGCGAGGCTTAGGTCGCGTGCATGGCAGCACGGTGGTGTTCTGCTCCGATGAGGTCAGCATTAGCCTTAGGCTCTTACCTTGAGTTAGACCTAGCTCTAACCTAACCCTAATGAGAGGAACGCATGAGCGAGATAGCTCGGTGGAGCACTGGCCACGGCGAGCAGCAAGCTTAACTGGTGCTCCGGCAAGGGCGTGGCGATGGCAAAATTGAACTAATGGCTATACCTAGGCTTGAACGGTGATTCTAGAGGGTGGGTAAGGTGGAGTGAGGTGTAGGCAGAGTTGTGTGTGCGAGCTCGGTGATGGCACAGTGATGGTGGCGCACGAACTCAGTGGAGGTTGGCGGCAATGGCACGGTGCACTATGGCTTCGCTTGGGCGCGGTGAGGGTGAGAGAGAGAGGCAGAGCGAGGTGAGTGAGAGCGAGTGAGGAGGGAGGGTGCATCGCTGCTGTTTTGCTGCCCGTGTCGGCCTAACACGTAGGCCCGATGCCGGCGGACAGCCTCCACGTGGCAGCCACAGCCCGACACTAGTCGGCCACAATGCACGCGCGGCACCGATTCAGTCCACCCTAATCCCGACTAACAGCGCATCTTCAAGCAATTAGTACACCTAATCCGTGGTGATTTAGCAACAACTTACTTAATAAAAATTGTAGATCTACATGAGTACTACAAGATTGCTTAAAGGAGTTTTGTCTAATTCGCAACGGTTTTCAAACTACATAGCTCTAAAGTGAGGTACCTTGAAACTGAAAACAGCTTCAACACAAAAATTCTTAAGTCACCAAACAACATTTTGTTGATACTTGTGAGCTCTATTTGACCATTGTAGACACTGAATTAGCTCATGAACCTTAAATAAAGTTTGTTACCCATGATGTGAACTACAACTTTTATTTGGGTCACTCATCCATGCAAAGACTCTAAGCTATAAGTTCAATTTTGGTTAAACTAGTATCATGAAAATGGCATTTCAAATGAAACCAAAACTTAGAAGCAAATTTGGTCTATGTCATGAATATAAACATTGTTCCAATTACCCTCATAGATGTGTCTAAGATGTTTTCATGACCTCACAACCATTTTATACATTGGTCATACATGATTACAAGCATAATTAAGTATATGAGCAACATCACATGTGAAAAAGAGAAGGTAAATGAATTGAAACTACATATGCTCATGCTCATGAATGCTTGGATAATGCTTGTGCTCATGAAATGCAAATGCCAAATGCAATGCTTAAAACTAGGGTGTTATAGCCCCTCCCCCTTATAGAAATCTCGTCCAGAGATTTGTAAGACTTACCATTCTTCATAAAAAGTGGGATAGACTTCATGCAAATAATCCTCCCATTCCCATGGGGGCATCTTGTTCACCGTTGTTATTCCACACCACCTTGTAGAATTTAATGACCTTGCTTCGGGTTACTCTTTCCATTTCTTCTAGCACTCGGATTGGTTTCTCTTCATAAGTCAAATCCGATTGGAGCTTAATGTTGGTGGGTGCAATAGCTTCCTCAGATATGCGAAGACATCTTTTTAACTAAGAAACATGGAAGACATTGAATGTAGCACTCATTTCTAGGGGAAGTTATAACTTGTAGGTGATATTTCCCTTCCGCTCAATAATCTGGTATGGCCCTACATATCTAGGCGCAAGCTTCCTTTTTACTCCAAATCTTAGCACTCCCTTCATGGGCAAAACTTTTAAGTACACATAGTCTCCCACTTCAAAGGTTAGTGGTCATCTTCTTTTATCACCATAACTCTTTTGTCTTGACTGAGCTGCTTTCATATGTTGTTGTATAATGCATACTTGCTCTTCAGCTTTGGCAACAAAGTCAATGCCATAATATCTTCTTTCTCTAGGCTCAATCCAATTCAAGAGAGTTCTACACTTCCGACCATACAAGGCTTCAAAAGGAGCCATCTTGATGCTCTCTTGATAACTGATGTTATAGGAGAACTCGACTAAAGGTAGCCATTTCTCCCATGAACCCTTAGAGGATACAACTCAAGCTCTCAACATATCTTCCAAGATTTGGTTCACACGCTCGGTTTGTCTAGAAGTTTGTGGATGGTATGCTAAACTTCTTATTAGTTTGGTTCCCAAGGCCTGGTGCAAGTGTTCCCAAAAATGAGCTATAAACTATGCTCCGTGATCTGAGATTATGGTCCTTGGTACTCCATATAGTCTCACAATCTAAGAAACATATAGCTCGACGTACTTCCCAGCTGAATACCTTGTGTTAACTGGTACAAAATGTGCTGACTTAGAGAGGCAATCCATAATGACCCATATGTAATCATGACCTTGTTGTGTCAGCGGGAGGCCTGTAATAAAGTCCATACTTATTTCCTCCCATTTCCAGCATGGAATAGGTAACAGCTGAAGTAATCCAGCAGATTTCAAATGAATGGCCTTAACTCTACTGTAATTATCACACCTAGCGACATAGACAATTTCCTTCTTCATCTTTGTCCACCAAAAATGGGTTTTCAAATCCTGGTACATTTTGCTACTACATGGACAACTTGAATGAATGAGCTTCATCTAAAATTTGATTTCTAAGCTCGCAGTCTTTTGGTACCACAAGTCTATCCTCAAACCATAGCACACCTCTTTCATCTAGCCTAAAATGCTTGGTTTCATGTTCTTTCATCTTTCGCTTGATGTGGAATACACCTACATCTGTCTTCTACAGTTCTATGATTTTGCTCTCAAGTGAGCAACTGATAGTGATATTGTGCAACACAACAGGATGTAACAAATTAAATCCATCTTCCAACAAGGCTTCTAAGGTGTTACAATGAGATTTCTGACTAAGTGCATGTGCTACAATATTAGTTTTTCCTAGATGGTAGTGCACTTCCAAATTAGAGTCCTTGATTAGCATTAACCACCTACGTTGTCTCATGTTCAGCTCAGGTTGAGTGAAGATGTATTTAAGACTTTTGTGGTCAGTGTATATGTGACATATGTTTCCCAACAAATAATGTCTCCATATCTTCAAGACGTGAACAACTGCTATGAGCTCTAAATCATATGTAGGATAATTGACTTCATGCTTTCTCAATTATCGAGAAGCATAGGCAATAACTCAACCTTCTTGCATGAGCACACACCCCAAATCTATACCAGGTGCATCACAGAACACATCGAAAGGTTTTTCAATGTCGGGTTGTGCTAAAACAGGAGCTATAGTTAATAAGGTCGTAGGGTGTGAAAAGCGGCTTCACACTCCGGAGTCCAATTGAACTTTCCATCCTTCTAGAGTAGTCTAGTCATAGGCTTAGCTATTTTGGAAAAATCAGGAATGAAATGACGATAGTAGCCTACTAACCCTAGAAAACTCCAAACTTCATGAACCGAAGTTGGGGCTTTCCAATCCATGACCTCTTGTACTTTAGATGGGTCTACAGAAATTCCATCTTTAGATAAGATGTGATCCAAGAAAGGTACTTTCTTCAACCAGAATTCATATTTGCTAATTTTGGCAAATAATTTATGCTCCCTCAATCTAGACAAAACAACTCTCAGATGCTCTCATGATCTACCTCATTTTCTGAGTAAATCAAGATATCATCGATAAACACAACCACGAACTTGTCAAGCTCGGGTATGAATACTGAATTCATCAAGTACATGAAGTAGGCAGGAACATTCGTTAGTCAAAAAGACATTACAAAATACTTGCACAAGCCATACCTAGTGGAGAAAGTTGTTTTAGGTACATCCTCTGGCCTGATCTTAATATGATGATTGCCTGACCTCAAGTAAATCTTAGAGAATACCTTTGCTTTTGCCAGTTGATCAAACAAAATATCGATACGAGGCAAAGGATACATGTTCTTAATGGTTACAACATTAAGCGGCCTATAATCCACACACATCCTCAAGGATTTGTCTTTCATCTTTACAAATAAAGCTAGACAACCCCATGGAGACGAACTAGGTTGAATGAGACCTTTGTCCAAAAGTTCTTGTAGCTGAATTTTAAGTTCGGCTAACTCATCTAGTGGCATCCTATAGGGTCTTCTCGAGATAGATGTTGTACCCGGCACTAACTCGATCTTAAATTCCATATCCCTATCAGGCGGTAAACCCGGCAACTCATCTAGAAATACATCAGGAAACTTGCAAACCACTGGAATATCATAGAGTAGTGGCTTGGATAGCACAAGACAAGTTTTGAAGATAAAAACTTCTAGGAAGTGGCACTAGAAAATCATTACTCCCCTTTGGTCCTCTCAACATAATTGTTTGAGTGGATGTGTTAATGAGAACTCCATGATCCCTCATCCAATTCATGCCCAAAATCACATCAATTGCTAGTCCTAGCAATATTATAAGATCTGTAGTGTACTCCCTCTCTTATATAGAGATGAGCACATCTCTCACTAATTGATTAGTAGAAATAGTGGCCCTAGCTGAACTTATACTATAACCACCCTTGTCTACCTCAATTATCTTCTGATCATGCTTAGATGCAAAATTGCAACAATAAGTGACTATTGGATGATGTCAAGAGAATGCAGATGAATTGTGTAATCATGCCAAACTGAATTTGCTGGAGAGAATCTTAATTCATACAATAAAATAGAGGCATGATAATTCAATCTCGCAACATAACATCACCAATTTGATCACTTATTGTACACGCAATGTGTTAACATGCATGTCATATTTCACCAATAAAACAAAACTAAAATTTCATCAAAGTTCAACCATATTGAAACAACGTGCAAAGTGCCAATATTACACCGAAGTTACATCACGAATACCAAAATTCAAACTACCTGTCCATTACATAATGATAGCATGGATACAACTAGCGCTTCAAACTAGTCACTAAATGGCTCTACTCTTCAGCGTGCTCACTGTCGAGGTCAGAGATAGCATCATCCTCATCCTCTAGATCCACTTCTTCTTCCTACCAACCGTCATCTTCAACTAACATCTCTGGATCTTCTTCTTCCTCATCTTGGAGCGGGTATAGTTGGTTGTTTAGATAATGCACCTCATGTTGAAGATCAATCACTATGTTCTAGGTATGTGCAAGCTACTAGCACAAGTCCCTTTTAACATGGTCCTGCTACACAGCTAAGGCTTCAGCTCTATTTTGTGCTGCTTCTACAAGGACTACATAGTTGTTTGCTTGGATCCGCTGGCACGTATCTATCAGTGCCTCGGTGCGAGCGGTCTCCAACTGCTCTCGTAGTCCTATTAGCACTACCTGATCATCAGCTCTTGCCGCTTGGGCAGCAGCTCTCTGTTGATCGACATGTTCCATCTGAGTGTGAAGGTTTCCTAATGCTACATAAGCTTAATCAGTGTCCCAATGAGCCTCCCTTGCTGCCTTTTTGTGCTTGTGAACACGCTTCCTCAGCTTATGTTGTGCAGCTTTGGCTCTCATGAGCTTGTCCCTACAAGTGGTATAGGACTCCTACCAGAAGTCCCGAGTGTCCAGACTAGTATAGGACATCTTCACCACGGCGAACATTGCACTCATAGCGGGACTAGAACTATTTGCCTGCTCATCCCGGTCTCGGATCAATGCATTGTTGTTGCGCTATGCCCAAACTACTGTCGATGGATCCACTCAAGGAAAAGTACCAGCGGCACTGCCGGTAAGCTCATCCCCATGTTGCTAACATATCTAGCTCAACACCTCAAAAGCAACTACCTGGGCACCTTCCCGAGGAGTTTTTCCTTCAGATTCTATCTTTCACTCCTGCCACAGGGGTGCTTCGGTACGAGCTGGTATGGTTAGTTGCACCTCATATCATGGCTGTCCTTCTAGGTATACCTCATTCTAGGAATAGAGAGGCGGTTCGGTATATCCCGCATAATGAAGGACCCTCCAAAGTAGGGCAGGGTTACCAAAGATTTCTAGGAAAGTCTCGCTCCCTGCTGGTGCTGCCATCTGTACCAACCAAAAATGGTGCAACTCTCATGAGAACAACATTATAATAGAAAAGAGTTACTTAACCAAATAAGAGACTTATAAGGGGAGGAACAATGCAAGCGTGTAATGAATGATTGATCATGATGCATGTACATTTCATATGTCCTCACACACTTAGGAAAATTAAACTTCTAACGACATACGTGGTGGCATACATGCATTCTCTCATATATAACGTAGCTAGTCGGGCTACACGTTTCGCTGTTAGTGCACCTACACAAGAATTTCATTTCAGCCCAACCCCACAATTATATATGCAGAAATAAAAATCTGGGCTCTAAGTTGCAAGCTAAATACTTCCATATATATACCCATATATATACTTCCATATCAAAGCTATCCAAAAGTAAATACGTCCCATATATACATATAAATATGCATATACAGTCGTATCAAAACTAACCCACAATTAAATACCTTTGTATATATATGAGACATATATATACTTTAGTATCAAAGCTAACTCTCCCCATTAGACCGCACACTCACATCTTGCGGTCATGCCACTGTGATGATGAGTGGCATCTTACCTTGGGTATAGAGGCATTTGATCCATACATTACCACTCAAGTGAATGGCATCCATACAATAGCACATCGTATGGATGACGAAAATAAAAACACCCAAGTTAGTACTTAATTAGCCACCTAAAATCCTTAACTGGCCATAAAGGAAGTGATCACTCGCACACTTTAGATTCAAACTTTAGGTTTAAACACCTATATATATCAGTTGCCAAAACTAGTTTTGGAAAACAAAAACCTTTGTTTTAAATACACATGAGATAATTAATGTTGAATCTTGCTCTGATGCCAGCTGTAGTAGAACATCCAATTTATAAGAGCACAAGTACAATGGTAGCCCGCAAGCGGTCACACTATCATACTTGATCCCACATAAACCCGGTAGTCCATTGAGTACCACGAAGGATCTCGATTCAACCAACATATAACCAAGATCATACATGATTCAACATACATGTCACATGTTACATAAGGTTCACAAATATAGTTCCATACATCAGAGTAGGATTAAAAGTTATTACAAACCAAGTTCAAATAAAATAGTAGCGGAAGCAAATAAGTTTGAAACCAACATCCGTCGTCATTATTCAAATACAGTGCCAGCTTATGATCATAATTCCACAAAAGCATAAGAGAGGGATTATCATGAGACGCCTTGCCCAGGGCCCTACTCCTCGTCCATGGTAGGACAGAAGCAGTTCTTACAGTAGCCATGATACATCATACTATATGCAACAATGGGAAATAAACCCTGAGTACAAGAAGCTACTCAACTAGACTTACCCATCATAAACCAAAAATAAAGTGACTCCAAGGATTATGCAAGTTTGTATAAGTGGAGCTAGCTTGACAACATTTTGCATAAAAAGCTTACCAATTTAACTATACCTTTATAATTTGGTCATCAAGTTAATTATAGCTATTCAACTCTAGATTAGCAACTAACATGTGCCAAACATGTGGTATATCATTTAGTAGCATACAGTAGTAACCATAGCCGGTGTAATAATTCCATGTTCATCATAACCATCATATTCCATGATACAGTTACTACGATGTTGGGACTAGCCAAGTTTCTCACTATCCGGGAGAGAGCGATTCGAATCGATTTCAACTAGCTGGGAATTTATTCCTAACATAAACCTAGGCAGACCAGATCAATGGTCACCTTTGGTACAACTTAGGTCCACATTTTGCGGGTTCGATCAGCGCCGCACAATCAGGGATGACCAGCTGCTAGGACGTTCAGGCCTGGCCTACCCTTGGGCTCATGTCTAGCTCCCTAGACATCCTTACTACCATCTAGAGTACACACTATTATAGAATGGGGCTCAGCCTGAGCTGAGCTACTCGGCTTCACGGTTGGAATGAATTATCCGGCCAGCTATGTGAGAGGCATGTGTTCAATCTCGATAGAAGCGCCAACAACGATATGGTACTTAATCGACACAGACAGAATCACATCAGTCAACCCACACATAGACTCCACCTGACCTCCAGTTACATTACCCCATGGTTCTGTTCCACGATAGCAAATATAGTCAGTCGTGCTTCGGTATCCACCTATATCTCACAGGTGATAGGAAATCACCTGACTTCTACCGGGCTAAGCATGGCTAAGCGTATATTCAATCTTGGACCTACATAGGGTTAAAGGTATATATCTGGACAAGGTAATTCTATGCATCAAGTGTTTCCAACCAACTCTTATGACCTAATGCATTAAACATAGAGGACTCAAGTGATATTTTGTAAAACATGGGAGGCTTAAAATGACCTGGCACTTGCCTTTGATAAAGAAAGTTAGCCTGTGATCCAGGCACTCAGATAAGTCTTTAAGAGTTTGCTCCTCTCCTTCTAGAGCTATGGCCTGAGGTGCCTCCTGTTGTTCCTCTGGCTCTTCTTCGAACTCCAACAGAGTTATTCCCTCGGACGATCCTATATGCATGAGCAGGAAATAAGATATCATGGATGCATATATAATGACATGTATAATATGATATGATGGGATGAATGCATCCTCATAAGTGTCCTCAGCAGCATTGCATTTAGGTGATAACAAGTTATATTTTCTTTTACTGAGTAGGTGCATATCTCTTATCTAGTAACTAAACAAATTCTCATCTAAGCAAATTTCTGGACAGCAAGACAACAATCACTTGTTTTGACCATAACTGGAGTTATACACATCAAAATAATATGGTTGTGGACATTCTAGAAATCTTATGAAATTTCCTACAACTTTCTTTTAATCATCTTAATGTGATTCAGTAGTTACCTAGATCAAACAATTCAATCTTTCAGATCTATCCAGAGAGCAAGCAATTCAGATAGCAGACTTCTAACCACCATAATTCTCAAACCATAAGAACTATGACTATGAAAATTTAACACAAGGTATATAGGTAAGTTATCTACAACTTTGTTATTAACCATATTTACATAAAAGATCATTATCATCAAGAAATCATCACCACAATAAAAACTACACATGCAGTCATCTAGTTGAATTATAAAGCAATAATTAACTAGTTGCTGATAAACAAATACTTCAAAGCCTCACTAAAAGTATTAATAGATTATATGCATCATACACACCACATAAAACATCATGGTTAAGCCTAACTAATTTATTTATATTCATTTATTAATTTCCTTAGATAATAAGGTGATTTACAAAGTAATTATTTCTAGGGCTCAATAAATTCTGAGAAAATTACGGTAGGCTACACATGACCCTAATAGTCTATTGTACAAATTTCATGCTATTTGGATAAGATAGCTACCATTACAAAAATGACAAGTTACATAAGCTTATTTAGCAAAAATAGTTTAGCATAGTGAAAAGTGTGATGCAGTAGATTTAATATTTTTCTTACTTTCCTCCTAGCATGAGAATATTGTGTAAAAATTTGTATGATCATATATTATGTATTTTTACCCCAAATAATTTCACTAGAAACTAGCAATTGATTAAGATTAAATAGGCAGACCATATTACAAGTATGTTTACTATAGGTTTAATATTTTTCCTAGCTAGATCATGTCAACACAAGACCAGCAAAATTAGAATCACAATTTTATCACTTTCCTAGCTCAAGAAATGTATTTTACAAGATATAAACTATTTTAAAAGCACTTATTTTGCTCAATTTAATTCTACCAGAAAAATACCTAAAGCGGTAGATTTCATATTTGTATCAAATAGTACACTTCAAGATGAATCCAACAAAATTTGGTTCACCCTATTTGGATACTCTTAGCTCTAGATAAAGAAAATCCAATTTCCAAACGGAAGCTACACCTAGGTGGACCTGGTCTATACACCCACGGTGGCTGACAGCAGGGGCCTGCAGTCAACTTGGCCCCACATGTTAGTGAATCGAAGCAGAGCAACAGCTTTGATCGACAAGAACTCATTGACGGTGAGGTCACCGACGACGAGGTCAGCACCAACGTGTTCCCCATCCTATTCTGCACCTATAGGTACCCTTGATTTGCTCAGAGGATCACTGGAGCTAGCTCGTCGACGAGCATGGTGGCTTGGTGGCGGTGCGTCGTGGTGCTCCGGCCATCCCCAGCGATGGCATGGCCAGGTGAGCGCGGCTATGGCATCTACAAACCCTAGCGAAGCTCTACAACATGGATTAGGTCAAGGTGGGGTGGTGGCGAGGCTTGGCCGCGTGCATGGCAACACGGCGGCACGAGCACAATGGTGGCACGGTGGTGTTCTGCTCCGATGAGGCTGGCATTGGCCTTAGGCTCTTGCCTTGAGTTAGACCTAGCTCTAACCTAACCCAAACGAGAGGAACGCATGAGCGAGACAGCTCGGTGGAGCACAGCCATGGCGAGCGCAAGCTCGACGGTGCTCTGGTGAGGGCGCGGCGACGGCAAACTTGTACTGTGGCTATACCTAGGGCTTTAACGGTGATGCAAGAGGGTTGGCAAGGTGGAGTGAGTTGTGGCAAAGTTGTGTGTGTGAGCTATCGAAGAATGGCATGGCAGCGGTGGCGTGCGAGCTCAGTGGAGGTCGGCGGCAATGGCGTGGCACGCTATGGCTTCGCTCAGGCGTGGCAAGGGCGAGAGAGAGAGGCAGAGCAAGGCGAGTGAGGAGGGAGGGTGTGTCGATGTTGTTTTGTTGCCTGTGTCATCCTAATGTGGGGGCCTGATGCCGGTGGACAACCTCCATGTGGCGGCCACGGCCCGCCCGACACCGGTCGGCCATGACGCGCGTGCGCGGCGCCGATTCAGTCCACCTTGAACCTGACTGATAGTGCATCTTCAAGCGATTAGTACTCCTAATCTATGGCGATTTAGCAAAAACTTACTTAATAAAAATTATAGAGCTACATGAGTACTACAAGATTTCTTAAAGGAGTTTTGTCTAATTCGCAATGGTTTTCAAACTACAAAGCTCTAAACTGAGGACCATGAAACTAAAAATAGCTTCAACACTTAGAAAAATTCTTAAGTCACCAAACAACATTTTGTTGATACTTGTGAGCTCTTTTTGACCATTGTAGACACTAAATTAGCTCATGACCCTTAAATAAAGTTTGTTACCCATGATGTGATCTTCAACTTTTATTTAGGTCACATAGCCATGCAAAGAATCTAAGCTACTGTTCAACTTTGGTCAAACTACTATCATGAAAATGGCATTTCAAATGAAACCAACACTTAGAAGCAAATTTGGTCTATGTCATGAATACAAACATTGTTCCAATTACCATCCTAGATGTGTCTAAGGTGCTTTCATGACCTCACAATCTTTTCATACATTGGTCATACATGATTACAAGCATAATTAAGTACATGAGCAACATCACATGTGATAAAGAGAAGGTAAATGAAATGAAACTTCATATGCTCATGCTCATGAATGCATGGAT
This sequence comes from Miscanthus floridulus, assembly GCF_019320115.1. NCBI lineage: Eukaryota > Viridiplantae > Streptophyta > Magnoliopsida > Poales > Poaceae > Miscanthus > Miscanthus floridulus. The sequence continues at coordinate 85,396,124 of NC_089597.1, forward strand.
GGTGCTTGAGCTCATGAAATGCAAATACCAAATGCAAAGCTTAAAACAGGGGTGTTACAATGACGTGGCCGTGAAAGGTGCGAGTGTAGTAGTGAATGCAATCGCACTAGAATCACACACTCGCAATCGATTCAAACTCTTGCAAGCACAAGTGAATTAGAGGGCTCACAAGAGCTCTCAGGCATGGACACAAAGTTCTCCAAGGTGCTCAACCACAGTCATGGCCAAGACACCCCTCTATTTATAGCCCAAAGGCCAAAAAGAGCCATTACCCCTTCACTGGGCAAAACTCATGGAGACCGAACGCGCTCCTCGAGTCGACTGAACGCACCAGCCAGCGTCCAGTCACTCACAGCTGCCCATGCATCCCTCTGCGTTCAACCATGACCATTGATCTCCAATGGCTACTTCCTCCATGTGCACGCCATAGACGGTCGGACGCATCAAAGCCATGATCGGACTCGGTGTCCCTGTGTCCAGTCTTCACACACCTGCGGCTCCAATGCTAGCGACCAGACGTGTTGTCTAAATGACCTAATGCTCCACCACTCTGCATTTGTTCACTTCCAGAGATAGTCCAAAGAGAAGAAATCATGACCGAACACGTCAGGTCGATGATGACCGGACGCTACCTCAAGTCTAGTCATCTTTGTGCAACAACACGATGCTCCATCAGTGTACGTCACCAACAACCGAACATAGCCCCTACGCATCCGATACTACATGCCGCCAGCATCCGGCCATGGATCGATGCCCACGCCTTCACTTCAACTCTTAGAGCCTACGTCTGGTCACCTTCAGTGACCTCTTTTTGCCTCATTTTCTTTACAGAGTTGAACCATTCCAACTCCAACTTCTTCTCCTTTGCAAATGTGCCAACACCATCAAGTGTACAACAACTTGTGCAAGTGTGTTAGCATTTTCACAAGCATTTTTAAGGAGTTAATCACTCAATTCACCACGCCACTCAATCCTAGCAACATCACAAAGTTAGATCGCTCAAGTGGCACTAGATGACCGATATGCAAACAAGTTTGCCCCTCTTGATAGTACGTCCATCTATCCTAAACCCAGTCATACACTTCTCTACACACCCATGACTAATGAAATGAAATTCCCTATGGTTACACCTTTGCCTTGCACATTCCATTCCATCTCCTATAATGTTGATGCAATGCATGCCCCAACCAATCACAAATGACATGATCCACTTCACATCATCACATGACGGTATTGGTTCATTGATCTTGACTTCATTTGCTCTTCATCGTTGCTTCGGTCCATCGGTGCCAAGTCATCACTCAACTTGCCCTTCACACTTGCAACTAGTCCATCTATCGGGTATCAGTATTAGGGATACCCAAAAAAGGGATCTAAGAACCATGGACGACAAACTCGCCTAGATAATCAAGGCTGTATTTCAGTCTCGACCGGCCCCTAATGGACGGTTTCTGCCTCGCCAGACCCCTCGGGCATAGGCTTGTGTTGCCTAACCCCGAGGGTATAGGGGTCATCCCGCCCAACACCTGACCCCAAGGGTACAGGAGCCGTCCCACCTAACCCTGAGGGTTCAGGTTCTATCTCGCCCGACGGGGATCCATACCGCCTCCAACCACTACGGGTCTAAGGGTAGACCCTAGTGTCAAACTTCTAACATCGGGAAGGAGGTGGGCATGTCTTGATGTGACCCATGGCCACATCAGGCCATTCTTGGGGGTTCACATCGCTAATAGTGATAGGTGTGTGGTCGTTGTGTTGACTACTCATACGGCTACTAATAGGCACGTCGGTTCAACACACCATCCGCTGGGATGGGATGGGACACCATGACCAACGGATGACGTCAAGGCATGGCACTAGTGGTGAACAGTAGCCCAACATGGAGCCATCCTCATCACCATCTATAGCGTCGGCGAGACCCGTATGAAGGAGAAGAAGGACATGGCGGACCTAGTGGCCTTCTTCTTCCTCATGTTTCTCCTTTTTTCTCTCTCTATAACATGTGCCTTCTCCTTCGCCTATAAAAGGGGAAGTAGGATACTCCATGAGGGGCAATAAGCACATAGCTGAATGAGCTTAGCAAGACTCAACTCTGTTTGATCCTTTCACCAGAGACTTGGGACCTTCTCCAGTCTCTCCCGTTTGTAACCCCTACTACAAACTAGTAGGGGCTTAGGGACATTCCACCTAAACCAATATAAATTCTTGTGTCCTCTAAGCACAACATCCGGGCCAGATGCGTAGATACAAATTTACTAGCTGGTGGTTCAAAACACTGATAGTTGGTGTGCCTGGTAGGGGCTTTTTGCCCGTCTCGACATCCACATCAGGCCTTGGGTGGCTAGTCACGGCGTCAGCTAGGTCCCAAGTGCACACGTGCACTTTGGGAACCTAGATTTCATCATCATGATGGAGGGAGAGTTAGTGCAGGCTCCCACCGCCATCTAGCCTCTCCACTCCGCTGGCCTCAACGTGATTGTCAAGGCACTTGAGGAGCTGTAGCTGCATGTGCTAGAGGCCCGTGCCCCTAGGAGCGACTAGCTCCTTGGCTTCAATTATGGGAGGCTAGAGCACTAGCTCGAGGCCTTCCTGGGACCCTGACCATTCTAGGATGACATATGTTGCCTCACCATCTCATTCGCTAATGTCACGATGTAGCTTGCTAGAGGGGAACCGCTCTCCCTAGAATACCTCATCCAGAGTGCCTTGGCAGCATTCCTATTTAGTCTGCACAATGCTACAGGGACCATTGGCCACCCCATGGTGCAGTGCATGCACCCATCCCCAACAAATGATGAGTTCATGGGGATGACTGAATATGTCGTAGAATCTTTCCATGACCTTCTTGCTAAAGATTTAGAGTCACTCTCTAACTCTTACTCTGGCACAGGGAGACATCGCCCCTTGTGAGAATGTTTTATGGTAGGTACCCCCTGAGGGATGTGTCGAAAGCATCCATGAGTGAGGGGCTACCCCACCAAACAACCTTGACAACAAGGTCAAAGGAGATGCAGGGGGCTAGCCTCGCCTAAGGGTGGAGCAACTGAGGGCGCGGCATAGGGAACTCAAGGATGCATGACTCCAGCTAGAGCAGGAGCGCGTGGAACTTGAGCAAGAGATCGAGCGCCACAGAGATGGTGGGCGTGCGTGCGCCATGGCCTATGACGTGAACCAAAGGATCATCGAAGACGATAGAGCCCTCCCACACTTTGCCGGGGCAACCTAGAACATCACTGCCCCAGTGGCCTTGCTCTGAGGGCTCCTAGAGCTTGCGACACCTAAGGATCATTAGGTCCATCATGAGATCTACACGCTGCTCGAGCACACGGTGGTGCAGCAGGCAGAGAGCTCACTGTTTTAGCGATACGAGCTCAACGCCAGTTAGTGCGCGCCCTCAAGACGACATGTTAGGGATGTGTCTGTCCACCAGGCACTATGCAATGGCGGGGGGCACATCGCTGCCCTAGGGCATGAGCGCCTTGACCTCCACCATCATGCACGAAACACCTTAGATGCCCGTAGGTGTGGACGAAGTGATGAGAGAGAGGAAGATGGATGTGACTACCACCCTCATCACAGCAGATGCTACAACAACAACGAGGACTAGAGCCCAAGCCCTAATTTGCTGGGACCTCAAGCCTTCGAACAACACATCCTCAATGCCACCTTCCCACTGCAGTACTGATCACCCACCAACACCCTAAAATACTCCAAGGAAACTATCCTCAGACTATGGCTCGAGGATTACCAGCTTGCTTGCTAAGCCAATGGAGCAGAAAGTGATAGTTTCATTATCTGAAACCTCCCATTGTTCCTGGCCGATTCAGCATGAACATGGTTGGAGCACCTTTCGCCCAACCGGATTCAAAGTTGGGCAAACATAAAGGAGATTTTTGTGGGAAACTTCCTGGGCACCTATGCGCATCTTGGAAACCCATGGGATCTCAAAAACTACTGACAGAAGTCTGGGGAAACTCTTCGTGACTAAATCTGGCACATCTCCTGGTAGTGCAATGAGTTGTCCAACGTCACCGACACCGACATTATAGGAGCCTTCCTGACCAGGAACCCCTGCAAGTCCCTAGTTCAAAAGCAGGGATGCAATGGCCCGTGAACCACCAAGGAGCTCCTCGACATCACCACTAGCCATGCCTCAAGTGAGGAGTCGGTAGGGGTGATTTTAGACCACCCCAAGGGCAAGGCAAAGCCAGACGAGGACACCGACAAAGGCACCTCCAACTGCCCCAACAAGAAGAAGAATAAGTAGTAGCGCCAGGGCTCGCTCATGGCTACTGCCGACCGCAAGGGGGGTCAGAAGCCCATTGAGGGTACCCTAGACCACTTCAATAAGCTACTCGAAGGGCCATGCCTGAACCATTCCTTCCCCATCAAGAACATATACAAAGACTATGCCCTCATGAAGCAGTTCCTATCCGATGGCTCTAATAAGGGGGCATTGGAAGGAGCCCAAGCTGGTGGCAGATGATGCCAAGTGGAAGGAAGGTGGCTTTCCGACATCAGATGTCTGCCTCATGATCTTCGAGGGATTGGTGGCCTACGACTCCAAGCGCCGCCAGAAGCTTGTGCATTGTGATGTTAATACGGCCAAGCCGGCCATGCCTTCCTTCCATCAATGGTCGGAGTCCGCCATCACCTTTGATTGGACCGACCACCCAGAAAGTGTCCCGTAGACAGGAAGATACCCGCTCATGGTTGACCCAATCGTCAGCACAAAGTGGCTCACCAATGTGCTGATGGATGGAGACAGCAGCCTTAACATCATGTACACTGAGACGCTCGACGCCATGGGCATCAACCGATCGCACATTCGGCCAACCGAGGCACCTTTCCATAGCATCATGCCTAGAAAGTAGGCTATGTCGCTCAGGCAGATTGATCTGCTTGTCACCTTCGGGAATTCGACCAATTACAGGATGGAGACCCTTACCATCGAGGTGGTCGGGTTCCATAGGATTTAGCATTCCATCCTAGGATGTCCATGCTACACGAAGTTCATGGTCGTCCCCAACTACACCTATCTGAAGTTGAAGATGTCAAGTCCACATGAGGTCATCACCATTGGCACCTCCTTCCAGCGCGCCTACGAGTGCGAGGTCGAGTGCTGCGAACATGCCATGGCGATTGTCGCCTCCAAAGAGCTCGTAGCCATCTAGTAGGAGATCGTTGAAGAAGTGCCCGACCCTGAGCGGTCAGCCGAGTCTTTCGAGCCCATGGAGGGTGCCAAGGAGGTCCTCATAGACCCCAGCAGCCCCGAGGGCAAGGTGGTGCGCATCGACACCACGCTTTCCTCCAAATAGGAAAGCATGCTCATCAACTTCCTCTATACTCACAGAGACATCTTTGCGTGGATGTAGCACGAGGTTTTAAAAACAATACTAGATACGCACCATATGTGACCCTAGGAAGTCAAATCTCACATATAGTTACAAACAAGGGTAATATCAAAAGGTAATGCTCAATATATAATGTACTTAGTATAAAGGATATAACCTTAGACAACAAACAGCAGAAAAGACAACACCAATCTTTGGGTGAAGACTCTAATTCCATAGGGACAACTGACTGGTTGATCACAAGCCTAATTCCTCCAAACTCTAGCAATCTGGTACCCATTTGGGATTTTTTTAAAGATTTAAAAAGTAAAACAAGTGTAAGTACATGTCGTACTCAACAAATATAACATGGGGTTAATGAGGCTAAAAAGCCTGACACTGGTTTAACTGCAATTAGCTTTTAATGAGTCATCTTTTAGCAATTGGGTGGCAACAAGTTTATCCACAAGCCCATATAAACACATGATCAGGTAAGCATGAATAATGAATAGCATAAACAGTAATCATTGGTGACCATCTTTATCATCAGTGTTCATCATCTATTCCGTAAGGGTTCCAAGGCCGCTTGTGACCGTGAGCACGGCTGATATACCAGTTTTACACTCTGCAGAGGTTGTACACTTTCACTGTGAGTCGTGATTTACCCTTTCACCTGAGGTGATCAGCCTCTTGACCCACTACCAAGGAAGGTCGGCATGGTTCACTATGAAGCCTTTCAAAGGTTCATCTAACAAGTTAGGGCTGCTAAGGTTTCCCCATCAAGAAGCATAAACCCCCCTCCAAGGGGTGACTAACAAAATACAAAGAAACCAAAGTGCACCCTCTTGGCAGGCCGAGATCATACAAATCAGAGCCCCTCTTGCACCATAAAGGTAACACTAACAAGCTAGAAAATGTTCTCATACTGAGCTAAAGCCAGAGCCATGTAGCCCTCACAGTTGTACTATAAGTCCCGGATGATCACTTACAGATAAGTCCTTAGGGAGAGAAATCTAGAGCACTATAAAAACAGCCCAATGCTCTAGCCCCCGTGTTCCTTGTTGCTAAAAAGCATCTTTTAGTGTTTATTGCATATATCATTAGTCAAGTTACAAGGTCATGGTTGTAGTTGAGCACTAGCATCATACTACCCAATGCAATAACCCAAATGTATCAAGGTATAGGGTAACAAAGTACTAGGAAATCCTTAGTGGCAGTCAAGGTAGACACATGCAGTATGAATTAAATGATTAAAGGTGTATAGGACAACAAGGAAGATCCCATGCTATACTTGTCTTAAACTCAGATCCTTCTTCTATTGAATTGTAACATCCAAAAGATTTTTTCTAGATCACCAACTTCTTTTATTTCACCAACGTACTTCTCACCGACTGGACATTATCATAAAGTACCACACAAGCATCCATGCAATCATGCATGAAGCAAACAATAGATCTAAATTAGAACAGTACACCAATCATAGAAAAATAAGTAAAAGAGTTTGAAACACAATTCTACGCCTCGCTACGAACACATAGTCACGAGAGGCACGCTAATCGAAGGTATAGTTTGAGAAAAACGGCTACCGAAAGATCTACTCATAAGAGAAAGTATAAAACTATGAGCTTCATGTGTTTTAACTATATAAAAGCTTATATAAATTGAATTAAGTCAAATTTAAATTTGAATTATAAAACTAAAGTAAAACATATCATATTTTATTTATAAAATCCAATTGCATAATCATTATTCCAAATCAGAGTTTAAACCATGAACTTTCAAAAATAGTGACATGATAAACACTGTTATTAACGTGTAGATCTCGTCGTTATGAATCTAACGCAACTTGAATGGGTCAAAATGGAATTAAAACAAAGATTCGACAAGTAGACGTACATAGACTCTATGGACAGTCTACATAGTTAGGGGACATCAAAAGATGATTTTTTTGTTGAATTGAGGAATAAATAGAGAATGGTGATTTATTACGCATGAATGACATATATATGGCATCAGCATAATCTTTAATCACTAAAATAATGCACATCTTTAATCAAGCATGCATGCATGACGCTCATTACTGGTGCGCCATTGGAAGATTCTACTGTTCGACGAACTGGGTGGCCACGACTTGCATCTACTGAACATGAAACATCACAGTGTCCAAATGAACTTTCATAGTGGAGCACTAGGTGCTCGATTTTGAGAAGAAGATGGTGCTACACGTAACAGGACTCCTCCATGGACGGCGACGAAGTATCTCCGGCGACCTCGGGAAAAAGGCCTATGGCATCGGCGGTCTATTAACAGGGAGGTAGCATGGATCGTGGGAAGATTACCTAGGGGCTGACGCTATCGGAGAAAGCTCTACAATGGCACTGGGCTCGACGGATGGACGATGGCTTCCTACAAGAGCTCGGCAATACCGTGTGTTGAGTGAGCTACAGGGCAAAACGAGGAAGGAAGGGAGGCATCGACGGATTCATCACCTTGATTCAAACCTCGGTAGCGGTGTAGCGAATGACGGTGAAGCAGCTAGTGGTGTCAGCGGCGGCGGCGGCGTGTCTTCATGGACAAAGCTCCAGCGATGAGTAGAAGAATGATGACGTACAGTTCGACAGGGCGGCAATGGGCAACGCGGCAGCAACAGTGACGGCGAGAGGAGGAGAAAAATCAAATTTACTACACGAGGGATTTTTCAAACTAGGGGCTCCCATTATGGTAGTTTTGGTGTGCTTTACCCAAGGAGTTGGTACATATTTATAGAGAGAAAAACTCTACACATCTACATCAACTAGCAATATGGCACTAATTGATGTTGCACCCTCCACATTTACTAATGAGCCTAAATAATCAACAAAGCACATTAGTAAATAAATGCATGGACCTTTAGGATTTATTAGGATTATTGCACATGGACTTTGAGAGTTGGAAAAAATGAGAGATTTATTATTTTTAGAATTAATTAATTTTATGGATAAAATAATTCTAGAAAAGTCTAGAATTATTATTTAAGTCACGAAAAATACTCGGAAAGCTCTGAAAATTCGGGGAAATTACCAGAGACATTATGGAACATGAGGAACCCAAATAAAGTATTTGGAGCCCATGATAAGATAATTTAGAGCATCTAAAAATTAAATTATGCTCACAGACAAGTAGGAACAAGTTTTAGAAAAAGCTGAAAAAAATTCCCGAGAAGTTTGTAGAGATTGATTGACGGATGAGGAACTACAAGGAGTGATTTGCGTTACAAAGAAAAGATTTTAGGAAGCTCCCAATGAAAACTTGAGCCGAGAAACAAAGAATTTGATTGTAGAAAAAGATAAAGGCGTGCCGGAGAAGAAAAATCGACCTACTAACGCATTTTAAAGACTTTGCTCACTCTCAACACACAAAGAAGCAACAAGCAAACATCACATCATCCAAAAGCCCGGCAAAATTAGAAAACTTTGAAAATTCACATTTTTCCAATTACTAAATTTGTGCTAGCTCAAACTAAACTTGGTAAATTTTATCCAAATATTAATTTATTTTATTTAGTGTTTTCTACGCACAACCCAAAATCAGAAATTTTGGGGTGTGATAGTGGAGACCCTCGGACATGCTAGGCATTCTGAGAGAAGTCGCCGAGCACGCTTTGAAGATCAGGACAGGCTCCAAGCAAGTGAAGCAGCGCCTGCATTGCTTCGACGAGGAGAAGTGCAGGGCTATCGGCGAGGAGATTGTGAAGCTTTTGGCAGCCGGATTTATCAAGTGTATCACCCAAAGTGGTTAGTCAATCCCGTTCTTGTAAGAAAAAAGAGTGGGAAATAGAGAATGTGTGTTGATTACATGGGTCTCAACAAAGCATGTCCAAAGGATCTGTTTCCTTTGCCGCGCATAGACCAAGTAGTCGACTCGACCTCAGGGGGCGAAACCCTTTGCTTCCTTGATGCGTACTCCGGATACCATCAAATCACGATGAAAGAGTCTGACCAGCTCACAACATCTTTCATCACCCTGTTTAGATCGTTATGCTATGTCATAATGTTGTTCGGTCTAAAAACGCGGGGGCTACGTATCAGCGTTGTATGCTCAAGTGTTTTCGAGACCTCATCAGGCAAACCATTGAGGCCTACGTAGATGACATCGTGGTCAAGTACAAGTGGGCTGACCAGCTCATAGCTGACCTAGAGCAGACCTTCACGAAACTCCGAGCAAACGGCATCAAACTCAACCCTAAGAAATGCGTTTTTAGGGTCCCGAGTGGTATGCTGTAGGGTTTTATTGTCTTCGAGCGCGGCATCGAAGCCAACCTAGAGAAGATCTAGGCCATCATGAGGATGGGCCCGATTCAGAACATAAAGGGGGTACAGCGAGTTACAAGGTGCCTCACCGTGCTCAGCCGCTTTATCTCGCGCCTTGGCAAACAAGGTCTCCCCATCTATCAGCTTCTAAAGAAAACTGACCATTTCAAATGGACGCCCAAGTCCTAGGAGGCACTTGACAAGGTCAAGTAGCTCCTGACGAAGGCCTAGATCCTGGTCCCCTTGAATGACGGGGAACCGCTCTGCTCTACATTATGGCCACCACACAGGTGGTCTACGCCGCCCTAGTGGTAGAACGGGAAAAAGAGGGACACGCCCTCAAGGTGTAGTGTCCCATATACTTCATTAGCAAAGTCTTGTCCGATTTCAAGACTCGCTACCCCTAAATCCAGAAGCTCCTATACGTCGTCCTTATCGTCAAGAGGAAGTTGTGTCACTACTTCGAGTCGCACCCGGTGAAGCGACCTGATTTCCACGAAGGGAAATCCACAGAGTCGAAGTGTAATAAGATCGTTGTAGATCATATTACCTAAATTTCCAGTTGAATACAACATCCATACGATGATAATATTAGAGTACAAATAGTGAGGAATTGCATAATTTATTACATCGCCGCATTGGCGGAATCAAAAGTAGCATTTATTCAGAATAGCTTGAAGATAAGATCACCAAACTTGAGCGTAGGAACGAACCCCTCAACCGTCAAACTCCTCAGAGCTAGACTCCTCAGCAGAACCTATGTGCCAAAATTTATCAGTATGATTTGTACTGGCCACTCCCACCCAATGAGCATTGCTTTGTGGAAATTGGATGCAAGTTGGATGTAATCAAAAGGAACCTATAAGGCTAGGGTTCCCTATGTTTTAGCATGTCAAGTATATAATAAGAGTTGGTCAAGTTTTAACACCATTCCTACACACATTCCACCCTATTCCGTTTCTAGAGTCAGGTTTCGATCTAGGGATTGAAATTCCACCATCTCCACACCTTCACCATACCATCGCTCAGTCGACAGGCCAACTCCCTCTCGGCACTGTCTCAAGGCCCCATAGCCCCTGGCTATGACCGACACTCTCTCATGGGGGAAGAAGAGAAGGACTCATCTCACTATCTAGTTTAAGCAAAACCTAGGAAAGGTCCATAGCCGATAAGTCGGCACATGTATCGATCGATCAACCATACACTCTGTAGAGGTTCTACATAACCACAAGATCTGCCTTCTTCACTGACCATCGTCAACTGGGCTGATTCCGGTCGCTTGCTAGCCTAGGATAATGCCACTCTACCATTCAGCCCTAGTACACCCCAAGTCCAGTCTGGGGTGGCTGAAACTGTGAGTCATGAACTGGGTCCACATGGTCTCCATGAAGTCTCGGAAGGCTGTGGGGGAATCCTCCGCTCCCCGTACCTCCTTACACTGTCCGCTATCAACCTAGTAGTAGTGGCAATATCCTACCAAGTAGTCCGACCGTCCCGCACCATATAGGGCGAGTGGTACGTAAGGCTTCCCGGTGAATCTTAGTACTAGTAAGTCCTTACGGATGACCAAGGCAGAATATCTTCATCAGGGTTTCCATTTACCAAGCTACCATAGCACCTCCATCTCGGGCTCCTCCCATCACAAGTTCACACCCAGGACCACCTTATATACCATTTACCCACCACAGGTATCCATTCTAGGGGTGCCCAGGTAGCACCCCATGGCAAGACTTGCCCTAGGCTCATCGTATACTCCAACTTGGTCGACACAACTCTCACCCTCCACACACCCAAGTCACACACGCAGCACTCTCCCCATAATCTAGATAACACCAGTTTCCATCATGCATTAATGTAGTATAAGCATAGTAGAAGTGTAAGCAATGATATATAGCAGTAAGCGTGTGTCTAGCCTAATAGCAGGGTATGCAGGGGTAAGGTTGCATCAAGGTAAAGGCCATCAAGTAAGCATACTACCATGGAAGTCCTATCATTGTATGATTATAACAGTAAGTAAAGCAATAGCAGTTCTATATTAGCCATGCATAATAGGTGCTATGAGATTGGGTGGGATGTGGCACCTTCAGTGTAGTCGTCTCCGTACTCCTCACGGTACTCACGATCCTTGTCCGTCTGGTTCTCCTCCGAGTCTGCATATGTTCGAATTATAGTCGTGTTAGCGACATTTATAGAATAGCACAAAGAAGCAATGAAAATTCAAAGGAGCCAAATGCACTCAAACATGGGTTCATTGCGTAGAGTTCGATTTTAGATGAATTTTGGTCCTAGTTTCGTATTTTTCTGAGGTCGTATGAATTAGTTATGAATTTCTGAAGTTTAATTCATCTCTAAAAATGGAAAAGGCTGGATTAATCCTGGGCTGATACATGTCACATTGTGACTGGTCCACGTGGCATGCTGACGTCAGCATGACATTAGCATGACGTCATCATCTTGATTCCAAGCTGACAGGTGGGGGGGTCCTGCTGACGTCAGCATGACGTCATCAACGTCATCTGTTCCGACAGGTGGGGCCAGGGTCTCTTGGGTCACTAACTTGTGGGTCCGGTCAAAGTCAACGTCAAGTCAACGGGCGAGTCAACGGTCAATGGGTCGTGGTCACTAACAGGTGGGGCCAGAGTTGCTGACGTCAGCAACTGACGTCACCGTGATGTCATCATGATGTCACCTCAGCTGTGTTGTTACTGACAGGTGGGACCCGTGTGACATCGTCATTATGTCAGCATGATGTCACATACTGACAAGTGGGTCTAGAGTCTCCGTGTCGCTGACATGTGGGGCCAGGTCAACCATCAACGTTGATCGGTCAACGGTCAACCAGGTTGGGCCTCGACTGGGCTTTGGTGGGCCTGGACAGGGCTAGATTTGGGCCGGGCTCAGCCTGCCACGTGGCCTCATCATAGAGTGCCATGTCGCCTTCTGGGTTTCAGGTTGGGCTCGAGTCCATGGCTTGCTGTCCACGGTGGATGCATGCGCCGGTCTACGGTGGACCGCTTCTCCTTCCGGTGAACCGTGTCCACCCTTCTCCTCGTCTCTCTATGGTCTACGTGCACCGGGTGCATGAGTGGGTGGTCCAGGGAAGAAATTTCCCCCCTTCCTCTAAGCAGTGGGTTCCCACCGGTGGCGTACCTTGCCGGCGAGCCTCACCGGAGGCGTAGGGGTGTGGTAGTGTGGTGCTATGGCTTCGGTGACTCCAATGGTGGTGCTATTGCAGCGGCTAAGGTTTCCCAGGGGTCTAGCCACAGCGTCGGCTGCTCGGGCACGATGGCGTACGAGGATGGCATGGTGGCAGTGGTAGAAGCCGGACATGTGGTGCGTGTGAGCATCATGGTGCTCCAGCGAGCTCATCGGGCAGGTCAAGGGGACTTCTAGAGCCTCTGGTGGCTTTGGCCACGGTGGCGGCTTGATTCGGCCATGGCGGCAGTCCGGTGGTGAGCGGCGCAAGCTAGGTGGCGTAGCAGCGGTCCCCTTTTCTCACGAATGAGCGCATGGCATGTTTGTTCCTTGGCCAATGTGCATGCGTGTGTACCCAGAGGCCAGAGATGGCCTTGGCCTATGCGCTCTCAGTGTGGAGCGCCATGGCCGAAACAGCAAGGTCTGGCGGCGAGCAGGGAAAGACCGGGGCTCACCGTTGGTGTCGTGGGAGATAGGATGGTGATGCAGTGGCGGGTCATGGCCATGTCGAGATGAAGCCATGCAGTGCTGAGTAATGTCGATGTAGTGGATCAAGGCGTTGTCCTCCGCTGCGGCAACACCGATGACATCGGGCGGCTTCGGTGCTCCTTCTTCCTCTATTCCCTCTCTCTCTTGGCTCGGGTGTGCGGTGGATGGCCACAAGGTGGCGGCGGGGCATGGGGACGCGTTTGGGCAACCGAGGCCAGGGCTTTTATAGCTGAAGCTCAGCCAGGCATGGAGCGAGCGGCTAGGGATGGCCAAGGGGCGCGCGGAGGTCTATGATCGTGTCGAGGCTAGGGCTTTGGGGTCACAACGCGGCCGCGGGTGCGATGGCGAAACCATTTTCGTGTTCCTTGGTCAGCAAGGTGGGGCACAAGGAGGCGACAAGGTCATGGCTCGGCCATGGCCATGGTAGGCACGTGCGAGGGAGGGCAGGGTCATGCTGCGGGCGTGACTTCTGTCAGACTCGGTCGGTCCAGCTGGCGTCCTTGAGCACGTTCGATCTGTTGATGGCGCGATCATGCGGCTGAGGCGGGTTACGTGGAGCTCCCGCTCCTGTCTCTCCTCTGCGGTTGGGAAAAAGCAGGGGGGGCCGAGGTGGGTGATGACACCTAGGCCCCACTTGGCAGCGGCTTCCATTGGGTGATGGCGTGCTGGCGTGCTGGCGCGTTGGGCCGGCGCGGTTAGGCTAGGCCTGCTTGCGGCTATGCGTGGGCCAGCGAAGCCGGGTGAGCGAGCTGGGCCAGCTGCGGGAAAAAGCAGGCTGGGCCGACCGGTTGCTTAGGCTGCGAGGCTGGCTCCTCCCTTTTCTCCTTTTTTATTTTTCTTTTCTTCCCTTTGTTTGAATTCAAATTTGGTTGGAATTTGAATTCAAAATTGGTGTACCTTATTCATTGGAGTTTTAGGAACTCTATTTAGCTATTTTGTATAACAAAAATAGGTGTAGTTTTCTTATACAAAAAATAGAATTAGTTTTCTCTTTAAGCATTTATTCTTTGGTTTTATTAATAATTACTTTATGGTTTATTAATTTAAAGAAGTTGTTAAGCATTACCTAAAGCAAATAGAAATCCAAATCACCATTTGAGTTAGTATTTGAATAAACATAATTAACAAATGACATGCCATGCTCATGAAATTGTCTAGTTGGGTTACTTCTAATACAACACCTAGGGTTGGCTCCTATAGATGTCACTCAACATTGCATAGGGTCACAACAAAAATTTTGTGGTTGTGATTTTTGGTGTGTGGATTTTTGGGTTGTTACAGTCCTACCCCCTTAACAGAATCTCGTCCTCGAGATTAAAGCGTAACGTACTCTTCGAAGAGGTAAGGGTATCGTAGCCGGAGGTCAGACTCTTTCTCCCATGTTGCTTCTCTCTCAGTGTGATTGCTCCATTGGATCTTGCACATAGGAATAGTTTTGCTTCGGGTCTCTTTAGTATCTTTACCTAGAATTCTGATAGGATGTTCTTTATACTCAAGTGTATCTTGAATGTCAAGTGTATCAGTTGGAACTACTTCATCGGGCACTCTCAAACACTTGCGTAGTTCTGAGACATGGAATACGGGATGTACACCCACCAATTCCTCAGGTAGCACAAGTTTGTAAGCGAGCTTTCCAGTCCTTTTGCGGATCTTGTATGGCCCAACAAATCTAGGGGCTAGCTTTCCTTTCACATGGAATCTGACAGTTCCACGTAGCGGGGATACCTTGAGATAGACGAAGTCTCCCACATTGAATTCAAGTGCTCTTCTTCTTTTGTCAGCATAGCTCTTGTATCGACTTTGAGCAATCCTCAAATTCTCCTTCACTTGAGCAACTCCTTCTGCATCTTGGATCTTTGCGGAATCAAAGAAGGATCTTTTACCTGGTTGGGACCACATCAAAGGTGTCATACAAGGTTTGCCATATAGAGCTTCAAATGGCGACATCTTGATACTGGCTTGGTAGCTGTTGTTGTAAGAGAACTCTACATAGGGTAGGCATTTCTCCCAATCAGAGCCATAATTCAGTACACTAGCGTGAAGCATGTCTTCTAAGATCTGATTTACTCATTCTGTCTATCCATCTATCTGTGGGTGATAAGTGGTACTGAAATCAAGTTTGGTTCCAATGGACTTGTGCAGAGCTTCCTAGAATCGGGACACAAACTGAGGACCACGATCAGATACAATACTAGAGGGAGCTCCATGCAGTCTAAGAATATGCTCAACATATAGATCTGCTAATTTTTCAGCATTGGTCTTGGTCTTAACTGGTACAAAGTGAGCAATCTTGGTCAAATGATCAACAATCACCTAGATGGAATCATTGTCTTTCTGTGATTGGGGCAATCCAACTATGAAATCCATGGATATGCTCTCTCATTTCCACTCGGGAACGTCAAGAGGCTTTAGCAAACCTGTAGGCCTTTGATGTTCAGCCTTGACTCTATTACCGGTGTCACACCATGCCACATGTCCCGCAATGTCTGTCTTCATGCCTTTCCACCAAAAGTGTTTCTTCAAGTCTTGATACATCTTTGAACCTCTAGGGTGAATACAGTACTTGCAATCGTGAGCTTTTGACAGAATTTCCTCTCGTAGTACTGGGTCAGATGGAACACAGATTCTGTTCTTGAACCAAATGGTTCCTTGTTCATCTTCCTGGTGGTTGGTCTTGTAGCCTAGTTTCATCAGACCATGGAGATATTCGATCTCT
The DNA here is from genome assembly GCF_019320115.1 of Miscanthus floridulus. NCBI lineage: Eukaryota > Viridiplantae > Streptophyta > Magnoliopsida > Poales > Poaceae > Miscanthus > Miscanthus floridulus. The sequence continues at coordinate 85,412,146 of NC_089597.1, forward strand.
TCGCAACTTTTCTGAGCTTGACGGATACGATCTGTGAGATCATACTATATGCGGAGCTCATTCAACAAGTCATGCAGTAGTATCTCAAGTTGGAAATCATCAATCTCTTCCTTGAGCTCAGGTGGTACAGATTCAGTTATCAAAGTGTGACAGTAACTCTTGCGACTGAGAGCATCTGTGGCTACATTAGCTTTTCCCAGATGATAGTGAATTTCTAGGTCATAGTCCTTGATCAACTCTAGCCATCGGCATTGCCTCATATTTAGATCTTCCTGAGTGAAAAAGTACTTCAAGCTCTTGTGATCCATATAGATATCACACTTGTTGCCTATCAAGTAGTGCCTCCAGATCTTCAAAGCATGCACAACTGCTGCTAACTCAAGATCATGGGTTGGGTAACGGTTCTCATGTTCTTTCAACTGTCAAGACGCATATGCTATCACTCTTCCATCTTGCATCAGTACACAACCCAGTCCTTGATAGGATGCATCATAATAGACCACAAAATCTTTACTGATATCAGGCAATGCTAGCATAGGAGTTGTGGTAAGCTTCTGTTTCAATTCTTGGAATCTTTGTTCGCACTCGGGCATCCATTCAAATTCCTTCATCTTCTTCAGAAGGTTGGTCATTGGACGGGCTATCTTGGAGAAGTTCTCAATGAATCAGCGATAATATCCGGCCAATCCCAAGAAACTTCTGACTTCTATCATGTTATGGGGTTGATCCCACTCTTTCACAGCTTCAATATTGGCTAGGTCAACTATGACACCTTCAGCTAATAGTACATGGCCTAAGAAGGCAACTTCCTATAGCCAAAATTCGCATTTGCTAAACTTTGCGTAGAGCTAATGTTGTGCTAATTTCTCAAGCATAGTTCTCAGATGATGTTCATGTTCTTCGGCGGTGGGTGAATAAACAAGAATGTCATCAATGAATACTACCACGAACTTATCTAGGTCATCCATGAAAACCTTATTCATCATGTTCATGAAGTATGTGGGAGCATTCATGAGTCCAAAGGACACCACAGTGAACTCATACTGCCCATACCTAGTCATGAAAGCTGTCTTCGGGATGTCACTCTCTCGAATCTTCATCTGATGATAGCCAGATCTAAGATCAATCTTGGAGAAATACTTTGCACCTCTGAGCTGGTCAAGCAGATCATCAATTCTTAGCAGCGGGTACTTGTTCTTGATGGTGACTGTGTTCCAGTTTTGGTAGTCAATGCACATTCTCATTGAGCCATCCTTCTTCTTAACAAATAGAATAGGGGATCCCTAGGGTGAAGCACTGGGTCTGATATATCCCTTTGAGATGAGCTCATCAAGCCGTTTCTTGAGCTCGGCCAGTTCATCAACTAACATGCAATAGGGTCTCTTAGCAATGGGTCATGTTCCTAGCAAAAGATCAATGATGAACTCTACATCATGGTCTGGTGGCATACCCGGTAATTCTTCAGGGAATACATTAGGATAGTCTCTTACCACAGGCACATCATGAACTGTCTTCTCCTCTTTTTGTGATTCTGAACTCGCTTTAAGGGCACATAGGATAGACGTGGACTTTCTAGACTAGGGTTCACATCTAATAACTTGGCCTGATGGGTGGGTCACTTAGACGTATCTAGGTGAACATGATATGATACCTCGGTGAATAGTCAGCCAATCCATACCTAAGATGACATCTAGGTTTGTGGAAGGTAATAGGGTTAGGTCGGCTTTAAAGGTAAGACCCTCAATGGTAAGACTCACTCCCTTGCAGATGTGGGTGCACTTTAGGTCTCCTAAGGGTGAACTGGTGATGATAGGCTTTTCACGTGGGGTTATAGGCAGGTCATGCTCTCGTGCAAACTTGGATGATATGTAAGAACAAGTTGCTTCAGAGTCAAATAGAACTGATGTAGTATTGCCATTAACTAAAAACATACCATACACCATGTCAGGGGTAGCCTGTGCTTCCTCGGTGTCCAGATGGTTGAGACATCCATGAGTAGTAGATCCCTTGGACTGAGACTTCTGAGTGGCTGAGTTCTATGGGCACTCAGTAGCTTTGTGACCTGGTTGGCCACAAGCGAAGCAAGTGAAAGGCGTACCGCCGGTAGGGGTTAGCGTGGGTGCCTTCCAGTTTCTAGTGCTTGGTGCAGAGCGGTTCTATGCTGGGCGTTCATTCACAGAGCGGGAACAGTTGAAATGGTCCTAAGCATTGCGGTCTTGAGCATAACGGTCCTAGGTGTAACGATCCTGAGCAGGGCGGGAGTATTTGGTGATGTAGCCCCCACTACCCCTACTTGATCCAGGGTTGTCATCCCTGTTATGGTGAGAGCATTCCCTGGATGGTGCATCTCTATGGAACCTCTTGCGATCACAGCCACGGAAGGACTCCTCAGGCTTACGCTTCCTCTCCCTGTACTCCTCTCTAGTTTCAGCATGGTCTTTCTCAATCTAGATGCAGCGATTCACCAGCGCACGTAGCGTGTTACTCTCAATACCGCCAAACTTCAGCTTGATGTGCGGGTTAAGTCCCTTGTGGTAATAGTATAGCTTCTCCTTCTTAGAGTTCACAACATAGGAAGGTGCATAGCGCAGAAGATTGGTGAAACGAGTAGTGTACTCTATCACCCTATCCTTTCCCATCTTGATGTTGCGGAACTCCTCGGCTTTGGCCTCCATGATACCCTTGGGAATGTGATACTCAGTGAATGCTTCGGTGAACTCTTCCCACGAGATGTTGGCAGGGTCCTCATGGGAATCACTGAAACTGTCCCACCAGGCACGTGCTGCACCTATGAGCTAGTGTGTGGCAGCTCCAACACACTCATCGTCGGTGAAAGTAGTGAGGTCAAGCTTCTTCTCCATCTCCTTGAGCCAGTCATCGGCTACAAGCGGGTCAGGGTCGGTGCCATCATAGGTAGGTGGCCTTAGCTTCAGAAATCCTTCCAGCTTCCTTTAGAAGTCATTCTGCTAACCTCCCTGGTGATAGTTTGCTCCGTTAACTAGATCTGCGAGAAGCTAGGTCTGTTGCGCCATCACCTCTACCAGGGTCGGTGGTGGTGGTGGCGGAATGTTCTCCTCATCAAGTGGTGGGGTATTCTCCAGGTTGAAGGGTATCCCTCCACGTCCACAGCCATGGCCATGGCCATGGTTGTTGCCACCATGCCCCCCATTTGGTTTGACTGGTTCGGGGGTGGGCGCACGTCCACGGTTCATTAGACGATTAGATCGGCGGTTTAGCATCTGCAACACGGATCATAGGAATCTTAGTGTTTGTGCCATAAGTGCTTATAATTTAGTATGATTACATGATTTTGACGATTTAAAGAAAAACATTTATACTATCCAACACTCATTACAAAGGAGCAATAAGATCCATAAGATGCAATAAGATCCAAAACATTCATTACATGGGTTTTATTACATAGCATCATCTCCAGTAGCTACACTTGAAGACTTGCGAGAATCGTACTATGCATAGTGTCTCATATTACATCTCATAAGGGGTACATCATGGGGTACAACTTATGGAAGCCACTAACATGACTCATGACCACACAGGGTCATCTACTCTAACTCGTACACCGTAGCTGGGATATGACTGTTCTTGATCTCGATCTCCTTGTCAGACTTGTGAAGTCGGGACATGTACTTCAAGGCCTCGATGAGCTCCTTAGTAGGCTTAGCTCTAGGTAGGGTAGGGCAGGCATCTAGGTTGAGGCAAGTCGGGGCTAACTCAAACTCCTCTATCCTAGGCTTCGTCTTGCTATGAATCTCCTTAGGTAGCTGATCCCACATACCCTTCATCTCCCTGAGGTGCTTCCTATCAGACTTCTACCAAGCCTACCATGTCCTCTCACACTTATCCTATAGGAACTCGTTCTGCCTGAGTGCCTCGATCAGGTGACCCTGGTTGCGAACGGCCTTCTTCCTGAACTCTAAATCCTGAGTCATGGTCTTGTTCCGAGATTGGATTTTCAGCATATCAATCCCCTTGGACCTCTCTCTGTCTCCTCTACGGTTGAACTCGGCTTTCTTGTCATCCAACTCTCTCTACAACTCCAAGACCTTGCTATCGAGGTAGCAGTTCTTGTTGCCTAGGTCGGTAGCTTTGTCCTATATGTCTATGACCTCGGCTCTGTGGACTCCTTCACGACGGTTGAGCTCATCCTGTAGCTTGGCAACTGTCTCAAGTAGACTAGCTCGCTCATGTGCTCCCTTTGAGTCTCGCTCCTGGTAATCCCATAGAAGGGCCTAGTCCTGATGTCTCCTCTGCTCCAACTGGGTCACGTACCTGTCCTGCTCTAGTAGGTGGATAGTCGAGACGTGAAGGCATCTATCCTCCTAGGCAAGGATAACTCTGCTAGCTGCAAAACTCTGCTCACTAGGGGTAAGGCTGAGGTCGAGGGCCTGGGGATGTAGACGGAACTCTATCGTCTTTAGGTGCTCGTAGTGGTCCCTCATCACTCTACGAAGTGCCTTGTGTGAGATAGCTTGTAGTCCCTCCTCGACTGTGTCCTCTATAGTCATCTCGGTGAAAGCTAGGACAGAAGGTAAGGTAGTGCTAGCTGGGAACTCGACTGATGTGACAATCGGCCCTTCGATTCCTCCTTCCTGAGCTAGCTTCCTGGTGCAGGTGACCTTGACAAGCTCATCGAGGACTCCTAACGTGACAAGAACTCAGTAGAGGGTCTGTGCAACACCCCTGAGATCACGTAGGTCGAAGGTAAGCTTGGTGTGGTCTAGAGGTAGTGGTCCTAGAGGCGGCCAGTCGATGTTCATTGCCATCTGCATGTTTTAAGGAAATAGGTTTTAGCAGGTCTATAATAGATAAGCCTTGCATAAAAGTAAATACAGGGTCGGTATATAACCAATAGAAGGGCTATTCACATCCTATTCTATCGTCCATTTCTGAGGGTTTCATCCTATGGTCAAGTATGGCTCTGATACCAACTGAAGCGACCTGATTTCTATGAAGGGAAATCCACATAGTCGAAGTGTAATAAGATCATTGTAGATCATATTACCCAAATTTCTAGTCGAATACCACATCCATACGATGATAATATCAGAGTATAAATAGTGTAGAATTACATAATTTATTACATCGCCGCATTGGCGGAATCAAAAGTAGCATTCATTCAGAATAGCTTGAAGATAAGATCACCAAACTCAAGCATAGGAATGAACCCCTCAACCGTCAAACTCCTCGGAGCTATACTCCTCAGCAGAACCTATGTGCCAAAAAATATCAGTACGATTTGTACTGGCAACTCTCACCCTATGAGCATTACTTTGTGGAATGCAAGTTGGATGTAATCAAAAGGAACCTATAAGGCTGGGATTTCCAATGTTTTAGCATGTCAAGTATATAATAATAGTTGGTCAAGTTTTAACACCATTCCCACACACATTCCACCCTATTCCCTTTCTAGAGCCAGGTTTTGATCTAGGGATCGAAATACCACCATCTCCACACCTTCACCATACCATCGCTCAGTCGACAGGCCAACTCCCTCTCGGCACTATCTCAAGGCCCCGTAGCCCCTGGCTACGACAAACACTCTCTCATGGGGGAAGAAGAGAAGGACTCATCTCACTATCTAGTTTAAGCGAAACCCAGGAAAGGTCCATAGCCGACAAGTCGGCACATGTATCGATCGATCAACCATACACTCTGCAGAGGTTCTACATAACCACAAGATCTGCCTTCTTCACTGACCGTCATCAACTGGGCTGATAACAAGGCTTCCCACACCATATAGGGTGAGTGGTAATATCCTACCAAGTAGTCCGGCCGTCCCACACCATATAGGGTGAGTGGTACATAAGGCTTCCTGGTGAATCTGAGTACTAGTAAGTCCTTAGGGATGACCAAGCCAGAATGCCTTCATCAGGGTTTCCATTTTCCGTGCCACCACAGCACCTCCATCCCGGGCTCCTCCCATCACAGGTTCACACCTAGGACCACCTTATATACCATTTACCCACCATAGGTATCTATTCCAGGGGTGCCCAGGTAGCACCCCATGGTAAGACTTGCCCTAGGCTCGTCGTATACTCCAACTTGGTCGACACAACCCTCACCCTCCACACACCCAAGTCACACACGTAGCACTCTCCCCATAATCCAGATAACACCAGTTTCCACCACGCATTAATGTAGTATAAGCGTAGTAGAAGTGTAAGCAATGATATATAGCAATAAGCGTGTGTTTAGCCTAATAGCAGGGTATGTAGGGGTAAGGTTGCGTCAAAGTAAAGGCCATCAAGTAAGCATACTACCATGCAAGTCCTATCATTGTATGATTATAATAGTAAGTAAAGCAATAGCAGTTCTAGATTAGCCATGCGTAATAGGTGCTATGAGATTGGGTGGGATGTGGCACCTTCAGTGTAGTCATCTCCATACTCCTCATGGTACTCACGATCCTCGTCCATCTGGTTCTCCTCCGACTCTGCATACGTTTGAATTATAGTCGTGTTAGCGACGTTTATAGAATAGCGCAAAGAAGCAATGAAAATTCAAAGGAGCCAAATGCACTCAAACATGGGTTCATTGCATAGAGTTCGATTTTAGATGAATTTTGGTCCTAGTTTCATATTTATCTGAGGTCATATGAATTAGTTATGAATTTCTGAAGTTTAATTCATCTCTGAAAATAGAAAAGGCTAGATTAATCCTGGGCTGACACGTGTCACACTGTGACTGGTCCACATGGCATGCTGACGTCAGCATGACATCAGCATGATGTTATCATCTTGATTCCAAGCTAACAGGTGGGGTCCTGCTGACGTCAGCTTGACGTCAGCATGACGTCATCAACGTCATCCATTCCGACAGGTGGGGCTAGGGTCTCTTGGGTCACTGACTTGTGGGTCTGATCAAAGTCAATGTCAAGTCAACGGTCAATGGGTCGTGGTCACTAACAGGCGGGGCCAGAGTTGCTGACGTCAGCAACTGACGTCACCGTGACGTCATCATGATGTCACCTCAGCTGTGTTGTTACTGATAGGTGGGACCCGCATGACATTGTCATAACGTCAGCATGATGTCACATACTGACAAGTGGGTCCGGAGTCTTCGTGTCGCTGACATGTGGGGCCAGGTCAACCGTCAACATTGACCGATCAACGGTCAACCAGGTGGGGCCTTGACTAGGCTTTGGAGGCCTAGACAGGGCTGGATTTGGGCCAGGCTCTGCCCGCCACGTGGCCTCGTCACAGAGTGCCATGTCGCCTTCTGGGTTTTAGGTCGGGCTCGAGTCCACGGCTCGTGGTCCACGGTGGACGCATGCGCCGATCTACGGTGGACCGCTTCTCCTTCCGGTGTACCGCATCCACCCTTCTCCTTGTCTCTCTGTGGTCTACATGCACCAGGTGCACAAGTGGGCGGTCTAGGGAAGAAATTCCCCCCCTTCCTCCAAGCGCTGGGTTCCCGTCGGTGGCGTACCTCACCGGCGAGCCTCACCGAAGGCATAGGGGTGCGGTAGTGTGGTGCTACGGCTTCTCCAAGGCACGGTGACTCCAACGGTGGTGCTACTGTGGCGGCTAAGGTTTCCCAGGGGTCTAGCCACGGCGTCGGCTGCTTGGGCATGATGGCGTATGGGGATGGCACGGTGGCAGCGGCAGAAGCTGGACATGTGGTGCGCGTGAGCATCACGGTGCTCCAGCGGGCTCGTCGGGCAGGTCGAGGGGACTTCTAGAGCCTCTGGTGGCTTTGGCCATGGTGGCGGCTTGATTTGGCCATGGCGGTGGTCCATTGGTGAGCGGCGCAAGCTAGGTGGCATAGCAGCAGTCCCCTTTTCTCATGAATGAGCTTGTGGCATGTTCGTTCCTTGGCCAGTGTGTGTGTGTGTGTACCCAGAGGCCAGAGACGGCCTTGGCCTACGCGCTCCCGGTGTGGAGCGCCATGGCCAAAATAGCGAGGTCTGGCAGCGAGCAGGGAAAGACCGGGGCTCAATGTTGGTGTCGTGGGAGATAGGATGGTGACACAGTGGTGGGTCGTGGCCATGTTGAGACAAAGCCATGCAGTGCCGAGCAGCATCGACGTAGTGGATCGAGGCGTTGTCCTCCACTGCGGCGACACCGATGATGTCGGGTGGCTTCAGTGCTCCTTCTTCCTCTATCCCCTCTCTCTCTTGGCTCGGGTGTGCGGTGGATGGCCACAAGGTGGCGGCGGGGCATGGGGATGCATTTGGGCAACCGAGGCTAGGGCTTTTATAGCCGAAGCTTAGCCAGGCATGGAGCAAGTGGCTAGGGATGGCCAAGGGGTGCACGGAGGGCTATGATCGCGTTGAGGCCAAGGCTTCGGGGTCACGACACGACCGTGGGCGTGATGGTGAAACCATTTTCGTGTTCCTTGGTTAGCAAGGCAGGGGACAGGGAGGCGACAAGGTCACGGCTCGGCCATGGCCATGGCAGGCTCACACGAGGGGGCAGGGTCACGCCACGGGCGTGACTTCTATTAGACTCGGTCGGTCCGGCTGGCGGGGGGACCAAGGTGGGTGATGACACCTGGGTCCTACTTGGTAGCGGCTTTTGTCAGGTGATGGCGTGCTGGCGTGCTGGCACGTTGGGCCAGCGCGGTCAGGCCAGGCCTGCTTGCGGCTACGCGTGGGCCAGCGAAGCCGGGTGAGCGAGCTGGGCTGGCTAGGGGAAAAAGCAGGCTGGGCCGACCGGTTGCTTGGGCTGCAAGGCTGGCTCCTCCCTTTTCTCCTTTTTTGTTTTTCTTTTCTTCCCTTTGTTTGAATTCAAATTTGGTTGGAATTTGAATTCAAAATTGGTGTACCTTATTCATTGGAGTTTTAGGAACTCTATTTAGCTATTTTGTATAACAAAAATAGGTGTAGTTTTGTTATACAAAAAATAGAATTAGTTTTCTCTTTAAGCATTTATTCTTTGGTTTTATTAATAATTACTTTATGGTTTATTACTTTAAAGAAGTTGTTAAGCATTACCTAAAGCAAATGGAAATCCAAATCACCATTTGAGTTAGTATTTGAATAAACATAATTAACAAATGACATGCCATGCTCATGAAATTGTCTAGTTGGGTTACTTCTAATGCAACACCTAGGGTTGGCTCCTACAGATGTCACTCAACATTGTATAGGGTCACAACAAAAATTTTGTGGTTGTGATTTTTTGTGTGTGGATTTTTGGGTTGTTACACCCGATGATGGTCATGACATCCTTCCCTCTCAGTGAGGTCGTCCAAAACTGAAATGCCATAGAAAGAATCACAAAGTGGGCACTCAATCTGCTGGGTCAGGGCATTTTATATGCCCCTCGGATAGCCATCAAGTTCCTAGTGCTAGCCGATTTTGTCATAGAATGGACCGAGATCCAAATGCCACTAGCAGTCGTTGACCAAGAGTATTGGACGATGTACTTCAATGGATCGCTGATGAAGAAAGGCACCAGCATGAGGCTGGTCTTTGTCTCGCCCCTTAGGGTACGCATGAGGTAAATGGTTCGTATCCATTTCCGTACCTCTAATAATGTGGACGAGTATGAGGCACTCATCAATGGCCTATGCATCACCATCGAGTTGGCCATCTGATGGCTTGACATCCGAGGCAACTCCTAGCTGGTCATCGACCAAGTCATGAAGGAGTCAAGTTGTCACAATGCCAAGATGGCTGCGTATTACCGAGAAGTCTACCAACTAGAGGACAAGTTCAATGGTCTCAAGCTCAATCACATCCCAAGGAGGCTTAATGAAGCAACCAACACACTGGTGAAAATGGCATTCAGTCGAGAGCTGGTGCCGATGGGCATCTTTGCCAGCGATTAGTACAAGCCCTCGGTCCGCTATGAGGAGCCAGAATAGACCGATGATGGCCGCCTGCCCTAGGCTTGGGGGATAACCGACCGTTGACTCCTTTAGACCCTAAAGTCATAGAGCTTGATGAAGATCCAGCGGGAGAGCCCGACCCTCTAGCTGATTGGAGGATGCCTTACCTCAATTACCTCCTCCGTGAGGTGCTACCGACGGACAAAATGGAGGCTCAGCAGCTCGCACATCGCACCAAGTCCTTTGTCATTATTGAAGGGGAGCTCTACAAGTGAAGCCACACTAGGATCCTACAGCACTGCATTCCCATCAAACAACGTAAGCAATTGTTGAGAGATATCCATGGTGGGGTCTGTGGGCACCATGCTGCACCTAAGACCCTAGTCGGAAATGTGTTCTGACGGGGCTTCTACTAGCCAACCATAGTAGCCAATGCTGAACAGATTATGCACACCTGTGAAGAGTGTCAATACTACGCTTGGCAGACCCACCAGCACTCCAAATGATCCCCATCACGTGATCGTTCATGGTCTGCGGCTCGATATGGTTGGACCTCTTAAAATAGCGCCCGGGGGCTATACACACTTGCTTGTCGCCGTAGACAAGTTTACAAAGTGGATAGAGGCTCAGACGATCTCCATGATCAAGTCTGAGCAAGCCATGTTGTTCTTCCTTGACATCATCCACCGCTTTGGAGTCCCGAACTCCATCACGGACAACACACACAGTTCACCAAGAAAAAGTTCCTCCGTTTCTATGATGAATACCACATCCGCGTCGATTGGGTCACCGTGGCACACCCCCACACGAATGGGTAGGTTGAGCGCACGAATGGCATGGTCCTACAAGGCCTCAAACCTAGGATCTTCAACTAGTTGAACAAGTTTAGTGGACAATGGGTTGCGGAGCTTCCCATGGTGCTTTAGAGCTTGAGGACGACCCCCAGCCAGGTGATCGGCTAAATGCCCTTCTTCATGGTGTATGGTTCCAAGGCTATCCTCCCAACCAACATCGACTATAGAGCACCGAGGGTTAGGGCGTACAACAAGCAGGGAGCCGAGGCATCCCTCGGGGACACCATGGATCAACTCGATGAAGCGCGCGACGTTGCCCTCCTCCACTCGGCCAAGTACCAGCAAGCGTTGCGCCTGTACCACAGCCATTGGGTGTGGGGTCAGGCCTTCAACATCAGGGACCTGGTGCTCTACCTCGTCCAGAGCAATAAGAACCGCCGTAAGCTCTCTCCGTCGTAGGAAGGACCGTATGACCGCCGTAAGCTCTCTCCGTCGTAGGAAGGACCGTATGTCGTCGAGGAGGTGCTTTGGCCTAGCAACTACAATCTCAAGACCATCGACGGCAAAGTCTTCATCAATGCCTGGAACATCAAGTAGCTACGTCACTTTTACCCCTAATCTATGCGCATACTTATGAAAATTAAGAATGATGTTTCTAAAATGAAAAACACTTTCTCTTATCGATTTCGCTATTGTCTCCTCGATCTTTAGTGACACCCGACCCCAGCAATGGCAAGGGGTCAGGCCTCACTCAAGGGCTGATAAGAGCATACCTATTCAGAAACAACCACTATGCCTGAATCTTTTCTCATGTTAAGATCTAGAAGCAAGGGTTGTGAAATTAAACGCTAAGTAAAACTGGTCGAACTGCAAGAAACCTACGCCCTAGTAGCTATGGCATCTTAGCTCACCAGCATGATCAGAGTTTCTTCGCCCACACCTCGATCTTTACAGCCTTAACAATAGAAAGGGTCAAAACGCATTAACCTTTTTATACATAAAAAGGAAGAAGAGCGGAAAGTCTATTCGACCATAACAAAAGTTAAGAACTTGTCCACTTATTACAAGTTCGCCGCCAGTCTTATATAACTAACTAATTTTTGGGGGGTGATCTCATCCTCTATCTCAACAGATAAGTCCTGTGCCAGAGGGGCCACCTTCTTCTTGATGTCCTCTAGCTCAGCGTTAGAGTAGATGGGAGCAAAGCCTTAGCTCATTGTCGCTAGATCGATGTTCTCATAGTGAGAGCGAGCGATTGCGAATGATCGATGAATGCCAAAGTGAAGCGCGTCCCTCATGATCTCAAGCGTTCAATCTATAATTCGGATGGCATGAACAGCGAACAAGCTCATCTCTTGTTCTAGGGCTAGTTCAAGGTCATCATAGACTAGCTGGACGGCAACGCGTAGGGTATCATGCTCATCGCTCTCCTTCAAGAGGGAGGCCTTCACCGCGCCGAGCTCCTTTTCTAGGCCACACCACTTCATCACCTCCATGCCAAGCTTGTCATCGAGACCTATATAAGCCACATATCAATCATGTCAAAAGGTCTACCATGGATTCCAGGGAGAAAGACAATAAGGGAAACCAAAGGCTTACCGTCCACATCTGGTCGAAGCCTGTGCACCTCATCGCTCTGCTGGCTCTGGCGCTGACCGACCTCTATGGTGAGCCTAGTGGACACGCCCTTGGCCGCGACCTTTAGGTCCCTCTCCCCCTCAAGCTCATCCTTGAGGAGGTCGATCCGCTGCTAGATGTCGGTGTGCTCCTAGCAAGCCAAGTCATGTTCCATGCGAAGCCCCTCTACAGCCTAGAGCAAATCATCTCGCTCCTTCAATAGTCGCTCAGCCTCCACAGCATCCATGCATGCCCTCATGATTAGGGCCATGAGGTTCTCCCCGACCTCGTGGGCATCATTGCGAGCATCCTTCTCCCGGACTAGGAGGTCGGCTAGCTCTCGGGTGGTGGGGGCAAGCTCGGCCACCTCTTGATGGGTGGCAGCGAGCTGTGTGGCTAGCCCCTCACTCCGTCGTGCCTCTTCGGCAAGGAATTAGGACTTCTCCTAGCTATGGACCATAAGAGACTATGGAGAGGACAAGACTTAGAGGCACAGAAAGGGAAAATGAGGGTCAAAAACACGGTCATATCATACCTAGCCAACCAGGGCGATGACATCGCACAGCGGGCTCAGCACGGTGGTCTAGGCATGAACCATAGTCCCAACCTCCATGTGGACACTCCCCCATTTCCTCTCCTCTATGGCGTCGTCGAGGGCAAAAAGTGTCACCCCCGGGTCCCGCCGGTCTGCCCACCAGGTCTGGGATCCTCCCCACACATACGGGTCACTACCCACCCAGACCAGAGACCAGGATGGCTCTACGCCAATCCCAAGCGGTGTCGACCCCTCTTGTTGTAGCAACTCCTCTAGAGCAGACCCTCCGGTAGTAGAGGGTGCAGGTGACATGGATGCGGAGGCCTGCCCTATCGCCACATCCACTAAGGTTGCCTCAGGTTCACCCTCTTCTATTTGCCCTACCATAGGTGTGGCCACCCACACGAATGATGGCTCCGGCTGCGCCGCCTCTGCCTATGACATAGTAGCCACACCTAGTCACGCCACACCCACCATGGGCACCCTAGACACATCCTCCTCTGTCTGCTCTCCCATGGACATAGCCATCAGCTATGCCTCCTCAATCGACGCCATGGCCATCCCAGCACCACTCCCGCTCACCTCCTAGCGTGTCTGCCGAAGGAGGCTCTTCTTCGGCGCAAGCCACAGGAGAGTCCCACATCCCCCAACGCTGTAAAGAACATGATAGTCAGTTTATGGCAAAAATTTGTTAGAACAAAATAATGAAAAAAGTCTTGACTCACCTCGATGCCATTGGACAATGACGCTTTGGTGCCAGCCCGCCCGACCCCGGCTGCTCCTCATCGGCACATTGCCGATTCAAGCCCTCCCTATGCTCAGAGGGTCTAGATTGAGCGAATGGTTCCCACCGACTGAGGGCGCCGCGGGAAGCCCAAATGAGGTGGGGTGGCTTGATTCTATCAGCTCCAAGGGCGCATCCTCTCCCTCCTGCCCTGGGGCATGCCACGAGAAAGGCCCCACCTACGACAGAGATGGATCCTCATCCCCACTACCTAGCTCGTCCCATTGGATGGGTGACCCAAAACCGTCCCCACCACCTAGCTCATCCCATTGGACGGGTGACCCAGAACCATCGCCTTCTTCTTCTTCTACTTCTTCTTCTTCTTCTTCTTTTTCTTCTTCTTCTTCTTCATCTTCCTCATCTGAACCCTGCTATCGCTTTCCTCGGTTCAGCCTTGCCTGCTGCATCGCCCTCAGCCTTGCCTTCTTGTCATCCTTCTCCTTCTTCCTCTTCTTGTCCGTGGCATGGTTCGCCGCCCTCATGGCCGTGTGCTCCGGCAACAGCATGATGGAGGCCCGAAAGCCCAACCCCACTGGCAACTCGATGAAGCCCACATCCAGCCACATCGTGGGATGTCCTAGGATCGGGAACATGGCGTTGGACTCCTCCGTTGCCTCTTTGATGTGCTGCATGACCTCGCTATCATGGAGCGGCCCTTGGGCGAGCACCGTCCTGTCGAGCTATGCGCCGAGCATCATACCATACAGCGGGAGGGTGCATGCCATTAGCGGCGCCACCCTCCTCCCGTGATATGCCTCGATGACACCGGCCCCGCGGAGGCCATGGTCCTTCAGGAACATGATGGCATCGAGGATGTCGTGCATCCTCTTCTTTTCCTTCTCGGGAGGCCCCCATGACCACACCGGCGATGCCTCTTTGATGAGGCATCTAGTGAAGTCCAGCAAGGGGGTGGCGGCATCATTCTTCATGTAGAACCACTATGCATGCCACCCCTTGTTGGACCATGATAGCTGACAGGGCATATACATGGTGGATCGCTGCCCCCAGAGGTGGATGCCCACATAGCCCATCAGCACTGGTAGGTCCCCAGCTCTATCCCTCTTCTTAAGCAGGGAGACAGAGAAGAAGTACCTCCATGGTTTAAAGTGGGGTTCGATCCCCAGGTATCCCTCACATAGCGCAATGAAGGTCGTGATGTGCTGGATCCCGTTGGGGTTCAGATGCTATAGCTCAATCTAGTAGTGGTGCAACAGTCCCTAGAAGAACGGATGAGGAGGAATCATGAGTCTGCGCTCATGGAAGCGCACGAAGGACATGACGTAGCCATTGGGCAGCACTGGCGCATCCTCATGACCAGGAACAAGCCACTCCGCCGCATCGGTCCTCCCGTAGAGAAGACTGTGCTTGACAAGGCCCTCCATGCGCGCGTGGGTGACATTGGAGTGATACCACATCTCCATGGGAGGCAAGGGCAAAAGAACGAGAGCTATCCTGGCGGAGGAAGAGCAAAGGCAATAGATCTGAACACCGACGACGGAGAAGCAGAGAAGGCAAGACTACAGTTAGGCGTGTCAAAAGGTGAATGGAAAGGCTGCTATTTATAAGGAAAGGCTAAGTGAGAGACGAACCGTCCACCTAGATCTATGTGCCCACCGCACCGCATCACATCGCCTCTCCGAGCAACATGTGCACACCACCTCTGGCAGCTCCCTCGAAGGACACGCCAAATGATGGTTCACCCCATTCGATGGGTCAAGAACCGCCATAGGTAAGGATGGATATGGCGTTGAAAACACTATCACGGCCCATTTAGGCCTAGGAGTTCGAAGGTTGGCCCACCGACGGGTTCACAACCACTCTAGGGCGCCTTTAGAGAGAGGGGTGGAAAGGTACGAGCCAACTAGCGGCCCGTACCCAGGCATATGAGCGCCACAGGCATCTTGGCCCACGTTCGAGTCTTGGTCGATTCACAGTCCATGGTTTTTCCTCAAAGAAAGGCAGCGAGCCCTTAGGACTGGTCAAACTAACCCAGGAACTATATGGATTGGCCGTTAAGAATCTAGAGTTAGTCACCAGCTGACCCATGCCGAACCCCCGTGAACGGGAAGCCGGGGCCCCACTCGGACTAGCCCATTAACAGCTCACCGAGCACCATCATTCATACATCGAGGAAAACATGGCACTGCTCAGCCCCTCCATTTTATTAAAAAATGCTTTGAGGGAGGATGATCATAAGACAAGTTGACCCCTCGACCGGACCCCTGCTATGCACAGGGGCTTGAGGGAAGTTGGACTCGCAAGGAGACCGAATACGTGGTCGCATGATGATGGCGAATCGATCGGATCAAAGGGAGGGATCAGAATCAAGAGAAATCTTTTCTGGCCCCCGAATCCTACAGCTACATGTTACCAAGGAGTACGATCATGATAGAAGGGAGTCACGACCCACCAAGGCATCCCATGGGTAGTAGAAGATCAAAGCCCTCGAAGTCCCTCCATCCAAAAAAGCCTACGAAGAAGTATCCTACTCCCCTACAGGCTCAGGGGCTACTATCGGGTATCAGTATTAGGGATACCCGAAGAAGGGATCTGAGGACCACGGACGACAAACTCGCCTAGATAATCGAGGACGTATTTCAGTCTCGACCAACCTTGAAGGGACGGTTTCCACCTCACTAGACCCCTCAGGCACGGGCCCCATGTCGCCCGACCCCGAGGGTACAAGAGTCGTCCCGCCCAACCCTGAGGGCATGGGCTTTGTCTTGCCCGACCCCTCAGGCATGGGCTCCATGTCGCTCGACCCTGAGGGTACGGGAGTCATCCCACCTGACCCTAAGGGCACGGGCTCCGTCCCACCCGATGGGGATCCATACCACCTCCAACCACTACGGGTCTAAGGGTACAACTTTGGGGTCAAACTTTTGACAACGGGAAGGAGGCGGGCACGTCTCGACATGACCCATGGCCACGTTAGACCACGCCTAGGGGTTCACATCACCAATAGTGATGGGTGCATGGTCGTTGTGTTGCCTACTCCCCGTACGGCCGCTGACAGGCACGTCGGATCACCACGCCATCCGACAGGATAGGATGGGACGCCACGACTAGCTGATGACGTCGAGGCATGGCACTAGTGGTGAACATCAGCCCGACGTGGAGCCATTCCCGTCACCATCTACAGCGTCGGCTGGACCCAAATGAAGGAGAAGAAGGACGCGGCGGCCCTAGAGGCCTTCTTCTCCCTCGCTTTTCTCCTTTTTCTCTCTCTCTGTAACCTACACCTTCCCCTTTGCCTATAAAAGGGGAAGTAGGATGCCCCATGAGGGGCAACAAGCACACAGCTGAACGAGCTCAGTAAGACTCAACTCCGTTCGATCCTTTCACCAGAGACCTGGGACCTTCTATCTCTCTCGCCCGTTTATAACCCCTACTATAAACTAGTACCGATAACATGAGCAGCAGCAGATTGGACATAGGGACATTTCACCTGAACCAGTATAAATCCTTGTGTCCTCTGAGCACACCATCCGGGCTAGACGCGCAGATACAAATTTACTAGCCGGTGGTTCGAAACACCGACACCATCAAGCCAAGTCTTGTCTTGATCTTCTCCACCTTAGTCACATGACTCAATGTCATGTCTCATATGCAATGAGCCCCTTCATCACATGTGTGAGCTTTGCAACATATCCAAGCCATTTTACCTCCATGGCGTAGGTTGCTCACACATGATGTACTTGTGGACTAATCACCTATGTATCTCACTCAAACACATATTAGTCCACCTAAACTTGTCACTCAATTATCAAAACCAAACAAGGACCTTTTAGGGAGCGACGACGATTTGAGGGCTCTTATTGAAGTTGCTCTAAGTGAGAATATATCAGAAGGCAGTACTTTTTAGAACCCTCATATGGAGACTATTTTCTTGAAAAGCCATTTTATCCCTTCTCATCTACCAAAACATGCAAAATAAATGAATCATCCCATTTATGAGCCAAAAGCGCCCTTACGTAGGACATGAACATCCCAATACACTCATCTTTTTTTCTCGCATCATATTAGGTTTGTCCTAAATCAAAAATTTATATCTTTAACCATCAATTTCAAAAGAGAAATTGTATAGACTCATGGCATAAGATTTATAGTTTTAGATGATTCACTATAAGAAATCCCGTCATAATATAATTTATATGTTGTTGTTATAAAAAAATTAAAATAGATGAATAAAGATAGGAATGTTTGATTTAGAGCAAAGCCAACATGATATGTACTCTAAAAAAGAACGGAGCAATAGCCAGGATCTAAGTGTATGATGATGCCATGACCAATCAGATTTGTGGTAGCAAACTCAGGATTACGATCCTGCAATGATTGTGCCGTCTGTGAACAAAATATAATAGTCAACTTATTAGGCTTTGTCTGGGTCTATAGATTGTTTCCAATGCAGAATGCCGCCACTAAATGCAATAAGATGTTTATTGTTACTGTACATTCCAATTTTGTCGCTTACTACCTTGTCTCAGTGGTATTTCAATATGTGCTTACCTAGCGGCCTAGCCTAGTAGTAGTATTTTAAACATGCGCTACAGTACCAGCCTGTTCGGTTGGCTGGTTCGTATCATTATTGGTTCGTGAAGAAGTACTGTTGGCTGGTTTGTGTGGGAGAAAAATACTGTTTCGGCTAAAAATTTACGATCGTTTACGACAAACTACAACCAAACGAACAGGACGAGGATGTGGAACACATTTGATCGGACTTGGTATTTCAAAACTGATATCAAAGAAAAAGTAACCACATGGATCGGTTCAACAGTTCCAACGTATTTTTCAGTAGTGATAGTGGGTGCGAAATATTGTTATCTTAGGTGTAGCTAGGATAACATTAATGTTAAACATTTGTGGCAGTTTGCATATATATATATATATAATATATATATATATATATATATATATATATATATATATATATATATATATATATATCTTAGACCAATAGGATTGTACTCCCTCTGTCCAGGAAAGAATACAACTATATATGGGTTGCGTGTTAGCAAAAGTAGTCCACGTTTAACCAAGTTTTTAGTGAATACTATTTACATTTATGACTCCAAATTAATTTATTATGAAAATACATTTCATAATTAATCTAATGGTATTTATTTTATATCATAAATTGTCGGTGCAGAAAGTGACCAACTAGTAAATATTTGTAGTTTTGCTGTATGTTGTGATCGGAGGTGACCTAGCACTCAATGACACAGGATTTATACTGGTTCAGGCAACATGTCATACGTCCAGTCGAGGTCGGTCGGCGACTTTATTCCTGAGCCCAGGTGCTCAAAGTCTGTAGTGAGGGTACAAACGAGAAGGAAGAAGAAGGGGGTGTACAAGACGTTCGGTCGGCTCTGACCAGAAGGGTCGCGGTCGGAACTTGGCGGTATACAAGAAGTTCGGATGGCTCCGACCGGAAGGGTTGCGGTCGGAACTTGGTGGTCCTGCGGTTGTAAGGGGCTTATGTCGTTCTAGTGAGTCTGGGCTTGAAGAAGTCGATCTCTCCCTCGGAGAAGGGAGCGCATCCCCTTTATAGATGAAGGGGATGGCTTTACAAGCGAGAGGAGAGTACAGATATTTCTAAGTCTTGCTGCCTACGGTGATGAAAACTAGATAATGGGTTGAAGCCCCCCAATATTGTCGATGTCGCTGTAGGATGTCGGATGTGTACGGGAGGTCGAGCTATCTTCTTCAGGAAGGATGACGTCGGTACCCTGCAGAATACTTCTGGATGCCCAGTGGCATGTGAGGAGCTGTGCTATGTTCACCCGGTATGGCAAATCCTAGAGCCTATACCGCAAATCGGTGTCCACAGACACGTGGAGGGCTTACCATATGTGAGTTTCTAGCGGCCCCTACAATACTTTGTGTCAGGGTGGCTACAGAGCACTTCTTCGTGCAGGGGTATGGTCCCTGGTACGGTGGTGTTGACTTGTGAGCCATGCCTTGCCTTTCTCCGTACGCCTTCTAGTTCTTTCCGAGCGGGCGTCCCCGGTCGGATGGTCCTCAGTCGGTTCTGGCGCGCTAGTCGGAGAATAGTGATGGTGGTGTTTTTCCATGAATCCTCCGGTCGAAGACACGGGGTCGGAGTCGGAGACGGTCCTCAGGGTCAGGCTTTCCGAGTGGAGGCTGTGAGGAGGCAGTCCGGGGCCTAACGCTAGCGCTCCGATCGGAGAGGTCGTTCGGAGCTGGCCTGAGCCTGAGCTAGTGCTCCGGTCGGAGAGATGAGCCAAAGGCGGCCTGGGCCTGAAGCGAGTGCTCCGGTCTGTTGGTTTTACACTTTTGGGCCGGTGCAGAAGAAAGAAAGGCCATTTTCTTGGGCCGAGCCTAGCGTGAAAGCCGGTCCCCGAGGGACCCTGGGTTTATGAACCCGATAGGAGCCCCGAGCCCTCATGCGATTCAGGCAGAATCATCCGAGGGATTTTTGTCTTGTCGACGGGTGCGCGCGAGCGCACCTTCGGGTGTAGCCCCCGAGGCCAAGGCGGTTTAGGCTGAACCGGTTGGGGGTGTTGTCTCAGTAGGCATGTAGCATGTTTTTTAAGTTTGAGACGGAATTTGTTTAACCATGGCATCGTTGCGCAGCCCGAGGTTTTTTAAGCGCGGGGATTGGATTGAGACAGAACTTAATGATCCCGGCGTTGGTGTGCGCCAGGGATCGGACGAGGAAGTTTTTAGTTTTGGAAACAAGCCCTGGCATCGGGTGCACGCCATGAATAGAAATAACTTAGTTTCGGATGCAACAGAGTTTGATCTTTGGCGTCGGTGCGCGCCGTGAGATCGGGTAAGGTGGAAGTCGCGAGTAGACCCAGGCTACGGTGCTCGTCGTGGATCAAAAGAGTTAGTTTTAGTTAGTGAAGCCGTCTAAAGCCGTTACACGAGTTAAGGAGTCACGGTCCCAAGCCATAGCCAGATGTCGCCTATCCCGTCGACGTGAATTAAGGAGTCGCGACCCAAGCCATAGCCAGATGTCACCTATCCCGTCGATGCGAGTTAAGGAGTCGCAGTCCCAAGCCATAGCCGGATGTCGCCTAACCCATCGATGCGAGTTAAGGAGTCGCGGTCCCAAGCCATAGCCGGATGTCGCCTATCCCGTCGACACGAATTCGGGGTCGCGGTCCCATGGCATTTAAACCCCCGAGCCCTGTCGAGCCTCGTGGGGGCTGTGAGTCATTTTTGCGCTACCCCCATCCAGTTCCCTCACAACCAGAGGGCTGAGTTTCGTCGCCTGTCCCGATCGCTCGGGCTCGAAGACTAGCTCGGTGAGCTCACTAATGGGTATGATCGAGTGGAATCCGGGTCCGTCGTTCGTGATGGGGTCGGCATAGCCCTCTTGTGACATTCCCACTACTCTTTACCTATAGTCCGGCAGATGCCTAGGTCGTTCCATAGACCGACCCATGTGGCCTGATGGCCTCCCCTCAATGGAGTTCTATGGGGCTTGGTGGGTTCAGAATCGAACGAGAAGGTTGAGATGACCGGTTTGACAGACCGAGCGAAAGGCCGCACGGTGCTCATCTATGGTTTTCTCCCCTGGCTCTGTTTGGTTGCTCATGTCGAATGAGGCAAGCCACCGCTTCATGGTGCAACACAGAGCCGTTTCGGTTGCATTTCGCTGCACGTGCGATGCTTAGTTCCTGAGCCCCCGAGCAGTTCATGCCCTAACCGTCCGGGGGTTCAGGCGTATGAGATGAATGCGCGTATGGATGTATGAATGATTTGTAATGAAATAGAGGGGCTTTGATGGTGTTTTACCTTGAAGACCGGAGCGACGGGGTTCATGGGCTCTAGTCGGAAACATCCATCCGGGACCTACGCTTGTCAATCGTGGGTTAGTCCTCGCGTGAATAGTTTTGTGTTTAATGAACATATGCTTACCTTGATGACTGAGAGACGGGGTTCGGAGAGCTTCAGTCGGAAATGTCCGACCGGGACCCATGCTCATCGTTCAAGACGGAGTCAGCATGTCCCGCATGGGGCGCCCCATCGCTTCCTACCTATATCTCAGGTGCTTATCCTGAGTGAATCGATCGACTCAGGAGGCTAGTTGATCTCTCCTGGGTGACTCGATCGACTTAGGGAGGTCTGGTGGTCTCTTCTTGGCGGAGATTCGTCGCTCTTCCTTCCTTCTTCTTCTCACCGAAGTGCCTGTACGGATCCTTTTGCAAACCCAGAGCGTGATGTCGGATTGGAGGTGAATGTCGCCCCGGTCTTGGCTGAGCCGGATGTCGCGTCATTGGGAAATGAGCAGCTCGAGCCTTCGTCGATTGCACCATCGTCGGATGTCGTCGGGTCGGCCCAGTAGCATGTAAAATATAATAGTAGTTAGCAAATGTAGGAAGTTTTAAGTTTGTGGGGAAGCCCCTGTGTAAGATGTTTCATGTGTGTTTTAATGACTGCAATCGGTTTTTGTTTTTTGTGATGGAGTTGCTCCATTCGGGGAAGCTTGTTCCCTTTCGTTCCTTAGTTCTCCCTTAGCATAATTTTGTTTTAAATTTCTTTCTATCTCATACCTGCCCGTTTGTTTCATAGGTCGCAACTTTGTGAGCCCGGGGCATGGCCCGTGAGGCTCGACCGGTCGTAGCCATAGGAAAAGGTGGGGTGCGATCAGTCGGAATGTTCTAAAGCAAAGTTACGTAAGGTAAAACAAAGGAACGAACTACCCTTTTGTTCAGGTAGGAAGGAGTTTCTTCAGACAAAACCAAAAGAGTTCTTAAGGTAAAAACAAAAACAAAGGGGTAGTAGAGCCCCTAGTGGAGCCCCCCGAGCGCCCCGAGCCGGCTTCTAAGGTGTTACAATGAGATTTCTGACTAAGTGCATGTGCTACAATATTAGTTTTTCCTAGATGGTAGTGCACTTCCAAATTATAGTCCTTGATTAGCATTAACCACCTACGTTGTCTCATGTTCAGCTTAGGTTGAGTGAAGATGTATTTAAGACTTTTGTGGTCAGTGTATATGTGACATATGTTTCCCAACAAATAATGTCTCCATATCTTCAAGGACGTGAACAACTGCTATGAGCTCTAAATCATATGTAGGATAATTGACTTCATGCTTTCTCAATTATCGAGAAGCATAGGCAATAACTCAACCTTCTTGCATGAGCACACACCCCAAACCTATACCAGGTGCATCACAGAACACATCGAAAGGTTTTTCAATGTCGGGTTGTGCTAAAATAGGAGCTAGTAGTTAATAAGGTCGTAGGGTGTGAAAAGCAGGCTTCACACTCCGGAGTCCAATTGAACTTTCCATCCTTCTAGAGTAGTCTAGTCATAGGCTTAGCTATCTTGGAAAAATCAGGAATGAAATGATGATAGTAGCCTACTAACCCTAGAAAACTCTGAACTTTATGAACCGAAGTTGGGGCTTTCCAATCCATGACCTCTTGTACTTTAGATGGGTCTACAGAAATTCCATCTTTAGATAAGATGTGATCCAAGAAAGGTACTTTCTTCAACCAGAATTCATATTTGCTAATTTGGCAAATAATTTATGCTCCCTCAATCTAGACAAAACAACTCTCAGATGCTCTCATGATCTACCTCATTTTTGAGTAAATCAAGATATCATCGATAAACACAACCACGAACTTGTCAAGCTCGGGCATGAATACTGAATTCATCAAGTACATGAAGTAGGCAGGGAACATTCGTTAGTCAAAAAGACATTACAAAATACTTGCACAAGCCATACCTAGTGGAGAAAGTTGTTTTAGGTACATCCTCTGGCCTGATCTTAATATGATGATTGCCTGACCTCAAGTAAATCTTAGAGAATACCTTTGCTTTTGCTAGTTGATCGAACAAAATATCGATACGAGGCAAAGGATACATGTTCTTAATGGTTACAACATTAAGCGGCCTATAATCCACACACATCCGCAAGGATTTGTCTTTCATCTTTACAAATAAAGCTAGACAACCCCATGGAGATGAACTAGGTCAAATGAGACCTTTGTCCAAAAGTTCTTGTAGCTGAATTTTAAGTTTGGCTAACTCATCTAGTGGCATCCTATAGGGTCTTCTCGAGATAGATGTTGTACCTGGCACTAACTCGATCTTAAATTCCATATCCCTATCAGGCGGTAAACCCGGCAACTCATCTAGAAATACATCAGGAAACTCGCAAACCACTGGAATATCATTGAGTAGTGGCTTGGATAGCACAAGACAAGTTTTGAAGATCAAAACTTCTAGGAAGTGGCACTAGAAAATCATTACTCCCCTTTGGTCCTCTCAACATAATTGTTCGAGTGGATGTGTTAATGAGAACTCCATGACCCCTCATCCAATTCATGCCCAAAATCGCATCAATTGCTAGTCCTAGCAATATTATAAGATCTGTAGTGTACTCCCTCTCTTGTATAGAGATGAGCACATCTCTCACTAATTGATTAGTAGAAATAGTGGCCCCAGCTGAACTTATACTATAACCACCCTTGTGTACCTCAATTATCTTCTGATCATGCTTAGATGCAAAATTGCAACAATAAGTGACTATTGGATGATGTCAAGAGAATGCAGATGAATTGTGTAATCATGCCAAACTGAATTTGCTGGAGAGAATCTTAATTCATACAATAAAATAGAGGCATGATAATTCAATCTCGCAACATAACATCACCAATTTGATCACTTATTGTACTCGCAATGCGTTAACATGCATGTCATATTTCACCAATAAAACAAAACTAAAATTTCAACAAAGTTCAACCATATTGAAACAACGTGCAAAGTGCCAATATTACACCGAAGTTACATCACGAATACCGAAATTCAAACTACCTGTCCATTACATAACGATAGCATGGATACAACTAGCGCTTCAAACTAGTCACTAAATGGCTCTACTCTTCAGCGTGCTCACTGTCGAGGTCAGAGATAGCATCATCCTCATCCTCTAGATCCACTTCTTCTTCCTGCCAACCGTCATCTTCAACTAACATCTCTGGATCTTCTTCTTCCTCATCTTGGAGCGGGTACAGTTGGTTGTTTAGATAATGCACCTCATGTTGAAGATCAATCACTATGTTCTGGGTATGTGCAAGCTACTAGCACAAGTCCCTTTTAACATGGTCCTGCTACACGGCTAAGGCTTCAGCTCTATTTTGTGCTGCTTCTGCAAGGACTGCATAGTTGTTTGCTTGGATCCGCTGGCACGTATCTATCAGTGCCTCGGTGCGAGCGGTCTCCAACTGCTCTCGTAGTCCTATTAGCACTACCTGATCATCAGCTCTTGCCGCTTGGGCAGCAGCTCTCTGCTAATCAACATGTTCCATCTGAGTGTGAAGATTTCCCAATGCTACATAAGCTTAATCAGTGTCCCAATGAGCCTCCCTTGCTGCCTTTTTGTGCTTGTGAACATGCTTCCTCAGCTTATGTTGTGCAGCTTTGGCTCTCATGAGCTTGTCCCTACAAGTGGTATAGGACTCCTGCCAGAAGTCCCGAGTGTCCAGACCAGTATAGGACATCTTCACCACGGTGAACATTGCACTCATAGCGGGACTAGAACTATTTGCCTGCTCATCCCGGTCTCGGATCAACGCATTGTTGTTGTGCTATGCCCAAACTACTGTCGATGGATCCACTCAAGGAAAAGTACCAGCGGCACTGCCGGTAAGCTCATCCCCATGTTGCTGACATATCTAGCTCAACACCTCAAAAGCAACTACCTGGGCACCTTCCCGAGGAGTTTTTCCTTTAGATTCTATCTTTCACTCCTACCATAGGGGTGCTTCGGTACGAGCTGGTATGGTTAGTTGCACCTCATATCATGGCTGTCCTTCTAGGTATACCTCATTCTAGGAATAGAGAGGCGGTTCGGTATATCCCGCATAATGAAGGACCCTCCAAAGTAGGGCAGGGTTACCAAAGATTTCTAGGAAAGTCTCGCTCCCTGCTGGTGCTGCCATCTGTACCAACCAAAAATGGTGCAACTCTCATGAGAACAACATTATAATAGAAAAGAGTTACTTAACCAAATAAGAGACTTATAAGGGGAGGAACAATGCAAGCGTGTAATGAATGATTGATCATGATGCATGTACATTTCATATGTCCACACACACTTAGGAAAATTAAACTTCTAACGACATACGCGGTGGCATACATGCATTCTCTCATATATAACGTAGCTAGTCGGGCTACACGTTTCACTATTAGTGTACCTACACAAGAATTTCATTTCAGCCCAACCCCATAATTATATATGCAGAAATAAAAATCTGGGCTCTAAGTTGCAAGCTAAATACTTCCATATATATACCCATATATATACTTCCGTATCAAAGCTATCCAAAAGTAAATACGTCCCATATATACATATAAATATGCATATACAGTCGTATCAAAACTAACCCACAATTAAATACCTTTGTATATATATGAGACATATATATACTTTAGTATCAAAGCTAACTCTCCCCATTAGACCGCACACTCACATCTTGCGGTCATGCCACTGTGATGATGAGTGGCATCTTACCTTGGGTATAGAGGCATTTGATCCATACATTACCACTCAAGTGAATGGCATCCATACAATAGCACGTCGTATGGATGACGAAAATAAAAACACCCAAGTTAGTACTTAATTAGCCACCTGAAATCCTTAACTGGCCATAAAGGAAGTGATCACTCGCACACTTTAGA
This sequence comes from Miscanthus floridulus, assembly GCF_019320115.1. Taxonomy (NCBI): domain Eukaryota; kingdom Viridiplantae; phylum Streptophyta; class Magnoliopsida; order Poales; family Poaceae; genus Miscanthus; species Miscanthus floridulus. The sequence continues at coordinate 85,438,338 of NC_089597.1, forward strand.
TTCAAACTTTAGGTTTAAACACCTATATATATATATCAGTTGCCAAAACTAGTTTTGGAAAACAAAAACCTTTGTTTTAAATACACATGAGATAATTAATGTTGAATCTTGCTCTGATGCCAGCTGTAGTAGAACATCCAATTTATAAGAGCACAAGTACAATGGTAGCCCGCAAGCGGTCACACTATCATACTTGATCCCATATAAACCCGGTAGTCCATCGAGTACCACGAAGGATCTCGATTCAACCAACATATAACCAAGATCATACATGATTCAATATACATGTCACATGTTACATAAGGTTCACAAATATAGTTCCATACATCAGAGTAGGATTAAAAGTTATTACAAACCAAGTTCAAATAAAATAGTAGCGGAAGCAAATAAGTTTGAAACCAACATCCGTCGTCATTATTCAAATACAGTGCCAGCTTATGATCATAATTCCATAAAAGCATAAGAGAGGGATTATCATGAGACGCCTTGCCCAGGGCCCTACTTCTCGTCCATGGCAGGACAGAAGCAGTTCTTATAGTAGCCATGATACATCATACTATATGCAACAATGGGAAATAAACCCTGAGTACAAGAAGCTACTCAACTAGACTTACCCATCATAAACCAAAAATAAAGTGACTCCAAGGATTATGCAAGTTTGTATAAGTGGAGCTAGCTTGACAACATTTTGCATAAAAAGCTTACCAATTTAACTATACCTTTATAATTTGGTCATCAAGTTAATTATAGCTATTCAACTCTAGATTAGCAACTAACATGTGCCAAACATGTGGTATATCATTTAGTAGCATACAGTAGTAACCATAGCTGGTGTAATAATTCCATGTTCATCATAACCATCATATTCCATGATACAGTTACTACGATGTTGGGACTAGCCAAGTTTCTCACTATCCGGGAGAGGGCGATTCGAATCAATTTCAACTAGCTAGGAATTTATTCCTAACATAAACCTAGGCAGACCAAATCAATGGTCACCTTTTGTGGCAGAACCTCTTAAGTTATAGGGCCCACATGCACCTGTCACTGTCCGATGACCTTTGACATATATGCATACGTTTCCAATAACTTAAAAAGACTGTCGGGTGTCCTCGGGGAACCCCGAATCATCCACGATTTCCGAGCAGGATCACGTTACAGAGTCATTGTAGTATTACAACATTTATTAAAATATCAGCACCAGAGTAAAAACAGCGGAAGTCTTACAATAACATAATTTACAAAACAGTAGTTTCAAACCTCGCAACTAGGTTCGATGTTTATTACAAAACGAAATAGTGGAGTGGCATTATAATATAATACAAAACACACAACGAAACTGCCCTGCCCAAGGGCCACACATTTACTTCTCATCACCAGAACAAACGATAGTCATGCAGCATGATCCAAAATAGATCTGCTCATGAGGCTCACCTGCAACAAGGGGTCAACGAACCCTGAGTACAAAAGTACTCAACAAGACTTAACCGAAATGAAAACTGATAGAACTCAGGAATGCAGGCTCAGGAATTCAAGGTATGGTTTTAACAATAATCAAAGTTCTTTTGCGTAAAAGCTCTTTAATAAAATTCTTTACTTCAAAGGTAAAACTTTATAAGTACCACATATGAATCTGCCATGATCCGTAATGAGATCATGAACTTCATATCAATCTTTTTCGCAAACCTTTCTCAAGTTCTAGTTATTAATTCTACGATGATGAACAGTGAGTTGAGTCTCCATAACCGAGGAGCAACGACGATTCGAACCGATTATAAACCCAGCTGGGACTTCCAGACCACACGACATATGCAGGTCCCTGACCTACATATACCAACCTACCCTTGGATCCTCTAAAACAAGAACGGGTCCGCGCCACCCGAGAATACAGTACTCCACCATTCCAGCCCATGGCCACGTGGGTACACGCTATTCCCGCCATCTCTCCACTCCCAGTGCGCGAGTAGCCATTCTCATAATAGAATTGCCAAGTTCAGGCTTACCGGAGTATGTGGTTAGTACTACAAATTCTCACCTCATGCAATTCAACAACGGACGTGCCTTAATCGACACAGGCGGAAAGAACCCGCTCACAAGACCTCCATGTCTTGTGGCTCACACTCACCGAGTCCGCCTGGTCTAGATTTATTACTCCACATTCCCATATCACATGTTAACATAATTAACCAATGTTCTATTTAAAACTTGCAGGTGACAGGCAATCACCTAACTTTCATCGTTCTATGCATAGCTAAGCAAGACTAGGCATATACGAGTTTAAAACTGGTAATATGGTAAATATGGAATAACAAGGGTGGTAATGCACCAATTAGGCTTTTACTTAACTCCTAATCACTTAATGCAGTAACGGAAAATAAAAGCGAAATTAATTTGTAAAACACAAGGTAGGGTTGTATGCATCCGGGGCTTGCCTTCGTTGACGGAAAAGTCCGGCTCCTGCGATGTTACACAAGTATTCGATCCGACCTCAACAGACGGATTAACCTCCTCAACCACTTGATTAACTACCACGTGTTCACCTTCGTTCACTACACGTAATAACAATGCCATGTTTAACATGATGTGGAATACGAAACATGATGCTCGATGATGGATGCAAAAAAATTAACAATTTGAATACAACTTTCCTTCGTGGTACAGTTGCAAGTCAAACAAACTAAATCCTTTTCGTAACACATACATCAACTGCCAAGGATCATTATCAACAAATGACCCAAGGTCATCACTCAATCCAAAATTTCAAACAAAACCTAAATCATTAAAGGTTACTATTTGCTTTTATGAATTAATTATTTAATTAAAAATTATGAAATAAATCAACTTATTCTAATTGAGCTCAAAATTTTAGTAAATGTTCATTACATGATAACTAAGTGGCAAAACAAATTTCATAATTTTTTGACAAGTAAATAAGCCTAGAAAAATTATGGAAAGTCATTTATTAATTAATTGAGCAATTTTTATCATACCCCAAAAATACTGAAAATCAATATTTCAAATTTTTGTTATATAATATACCTCATAGAGAATTCACACAAAAAGTTTCATAATTTTTGGAGCTCTAAATAATTCTACACAAAAATAACAAATTACAGCACTATTCATTTAATTCTGAAAAATAGAAAATCTACTTAGAACGCTGAGTCACTGACATCGGACCCCACATGTCATCACCTACCTCCCGCGTGTTGACTACGACGACGACGGCGCTGACCGGCGCAAACTCACCGACGGTGAGTTCAAAGGCGACGGTCATGGTACCAAAATGACCACATCATCACGGCACATCGACTGAAGGCACTAACTAGACGAATTACTACGGTGATCACGGCGGAGCAAAACGTCATCGGCGATGGTGTACCGGCGACTGCAGTGATCAAAATGAGCAACCAGCTATGGATTAAGTACTACAGCATCAAGACGAAGCAGAATCAGCCAAAACCAGGGACGAAGATGCACCGTGGAGCTCTGGCCGCGGCAAATCGTGCTCGGCGGAGGAGTTGCCGGCCGCGAGGAAGAAGACGATGCAACTCGAGTTACCGACCTAGACTAGCTGAATTGGTGGGTTGGCTGGATGCGCAAGGATACGGCGGAGCTGGAGCACGCTTTGCCGAGACGGTAACGGCGCTAGGTCGACGGTGAGAGCTCGACGGAGTGGAGCAGCGGCAACGGGAAAACAGAGCAAGAAAAAAAGGCAAAGACGACGGCGTCGGAGCTTTATAGGGTGGCCAAGGAAGCAAGGAGAAGCCACAGCGACGCCTTCAGCGCGCCAACGCGACGCCTAGACGGCCACGCGCGCGACTGGAAGCAAGCCGAAGCTCGCCGGCCATGTAGCTAGGGCGGTGAGTACTGTTCATCGGATTTACAGATTTGCCATTCGGTTTCAAATTCAAATTACTCCCAAATTTGTATAACAACTCAAAAATCTCCAAAAATAAAAGTTGTTCAAAATCAAAAGTTCTACAACTTTTCTTTTATAACCATCTCCTAATTCGGTCTAGATTTTGAAATGATCTTTTAAATTCAAATAGGGGATATTTAACGAATTACGCCTTTTTGAATTACTCCAAATTTTTCCAAACAACTTGAAAAACTCCAAAAATAAACTTTGTATAACTTGTTAAACTCTACACTTTTGCTTTTGGGATCCACCCCAAATTATGCTTAGATTTTGAAATGGATTTTCAGGGTAGGATTTAAATGCCGAAAATCAGGGTTTTCTCAAAAAATTCAAAATCCAAACAAACTTTGAACTTGAGTCAAACAATACAATTCAACACATACCACATGAATATAAACTTGTTTTAGTGTATGCATCTCAAAGTTTTTAATATGACCAATTGCCTTGCAATGCATATGATGATATGACAGTTTTAGTATTTTAAACACCCGGGGTGTTACAATCCTTCCCCCTAAAAGAAATCTCGCCCCGAGATTCAAAGCCATAGAGTAAGTAATGGAAAAGGAAATGTGTCAATCCAAAAACATCCAGAACTTTTCCATAAAACAACTGAGGTTCTTTTACAAAACACAACTTGTAGTAACCGAGCTCAACTAACATTATTCTATTCTATAATGACGCTAGAAACTCTAGAAACTTTTCTAACAAGTAATCTTCTGATTCCCAGGTAGCTTCCTCTTCTGAATGTTGATTCCATTGTATTTTATAGAACTTGATTGTCCGTCTTCGAGTAACATGATTTTTCTGATCTAACACTCGGATAGGATATTCGGAATAAGTTAAATCCGGTTCTAGTTCTACTCCTTCAACTTCAACATTCTGTTCAGGCACTCGGAGACACTTCTTCAATTGAGAAACATGGAACACATCATGCACAGCTGCGAGATATTCAGGTAATTGCAAGCGATATGCCACTTTTCCATACCTTTCCAAAATTTGATATGGTCCAATATATCGAGGTGCCAACTTTCCTTTAACACCAAAACGGTTAACTCCCTTCATTGGTGATACTTTCAGATATACAAAATCTCCTTTGTTAAATACTAATGGTCTCCGTCTTCTATCCGCATAACTCTTTTGATGGGATTGAGCTATCTTCAAATTATTCTGTATTTGCCTAACCTTGTCTTCTGTTTCTTTCACAAGGTCAACTCCAAAGAATCTTCTTTCTCTAGGCTCAGACCAACTCAATGATGTTCTGCATCTACGACCATAGAGTGCTTCAAATGGAGCCATTCTAATGCTTTCCTGATAACTATTGTTGTATGAGAACTCGGCCAAAGGTAAGCACTCATCCCACTTATTGGAATAGTTAAGGACACAACACCTTAACATGTCTTCAAGTACTTGATTGACTCTTTCAGTCTACCCATCAGTCTGCGGATGATAAGCTGTACTATACAGAAGTTTGGTACCCAATGAAGAATGCAATTGTTTCCAAAAGTTGGAGACAAACTGTGTACCCCTATCTGACACAATAGTCTTGGGTATTCCATGGAGACTCATGATTCTTGCTAAATACATTTTGGCATATTGGATCATAGGATATATTGTCTTGACTGGAAGAAAATGTGCTGACTTAGTGAGTCGATCTACAATAACCCATACTGAGTCAAATCCCTTTGATGTCTTGGGTAGACCAACAATAAAATCCATACTTATGTCCTCCCACTTCCAAGATGGAATAGGTAATGGTTGTAATTCACCAGCAGACCTCAAATGTATAGCTTTCACCTTTTGACAAGTATCACACTTTGCTATATATCTAGCAATCTCTATTTTCATTTTAGTCCACCAGAATCTTTGCTTCAAATCATGGTACATCTTGTTGCTTCCCGGATGGATTGATAACCTAGTAGTATGTGCCTCATCTAGAATTGACTGCCGCAACTCAGGAACTTTTGGTACCACCAGGCGATCCTTGAACCATAACACATCTTCATCATCTATGTTAAAGCATTCCGCTTTTCCATTCTTGACTTTTTCCTTGATATGGGCTCCCCTTGTTTTCCTTCTGAGCAGCAATAACTTGATCTCGAATAGTAGCTTCAACAATTATGTTGGTCAAACTTCCTTGTTGAATTACTTCTACATTCAACTTCTCCATTTCTTGACATAAATTCAAACCCATTGTTCTCACTATCACACAATTGCAATAACTTTTGCGACTGAGAGCATCTGCAACTACATTAATGTACTTCTAAATCATAATCCTTAATCAGTTCTAACCATCTTCTTTGTCGCATGTTCAACTCTGACTGAGTGAAGATATACTTTAAGCTTTTGTGGTCGGTATACATATGACACGTATTACCAAGCAGGTAATGCCGCCAAATCTTCAGAGCATGAACCACAGCTGCTAACTCCAAGTCATGGGTCGGATAGTGTTCTTCATTCTGCTTAAGTTGCCTGGACGCATAGGCAATGACTCGACCTTCTTGCATCAACACACATCCAATACCAATACCTGAAGCATCACAATAAACATCAAACGGCTTCTCGATATCAGGTTGAGCTAACACTGGTGCAGTAGTCAATAGCCTTTTCAAAGTCTGGAAAGCCTCTTCACAATCTGATGACCAGACAAACTTGACTTGGTTCTTCAACAATTCAGTTATAGGTTTTGATACTTTAGAGAATTCTGGAATAAACCGACGGTAATACCTCGCCAATCCAAGAAAACTCCGAACTTGATGAACTGTGGCTGGCGGTTTCCAATCAAGCACATCCTTCACTTTGCTAGGATCAACTGCAACCCCTTCGGCTGACAAGACATGTCCAAGAAATTGCACTTCCTTAAGCCAAAAATTACACTTGCTGAACTTGGCATACAATTGATGTTCTCTCAAACAAGTCAGAACAATTCTGAGGTGTTCTGCATGTTCTTTCTTATTCTTGGAATACACTAGAATGTCATCAATAAACACCACTACAAACTTATCTAGCTCAGGCATGAATACTGAGTTCATCAGATACATGAAATGAGCTAGAGCATTTGTCAAACCAAAAGACATTACCAAGTATTCATATAATCCATATCTTGTGGTAAATGCTGTTTTGGGAATATCTTCAGGCTTTATCTTAATTTGGTGATACCCTGACCTCAAATCTATCTTGGAGAAAACTTTGGCTCCGGCCAATTGATCAAAAAGCAAATCTATCTGAGGTAATGGATACTTATTCTTGATGGTCACTTCATTCAACGGACGATAGTCAACGCATAACCTCAGGGTCTCATCTTTCTTTTTCACAAAAATTGTCGGACATCCCCAAGGTGAGGAACTAGGTTGGATAAACCCCTTCTCAATTAATTCTTGTAACTGAGCCTTCAACTTGGCTAATTCCTTAGGTGGCATTCTATAAGCTCTCCGAGAAATCGGTGCTGTTCCAGGTTGTAACTCTATATTGAACTGTACATCCCTATCGGGTGGTAGACCGGGTAAATCTTCAGGAAACACATCCGGAAATTCACACACTACCGAAATATCTCTAATCTCTTTGACAGCAGTTGCACAAATCTTGCCCACTGATCTTCTTAGGGTTGGAAGTTGGATAAGAAGTTGAGAATTACTATCAGGCAAATTTACTCTTAAAGTCCTATTCAAAGCATCTATAACAGCCTTATGCTGATACATCCAATTCATTCCCAAGATTACATCTATATCCTGATCCTTAAGGATAATCATGGTAGTGGGAAAAATATGCCCACCCAGGTTTACGGGTACCTGGTATACCATTTCCTTAGTACACAGACGTCCCCCGGGCGACTGTATAAAGAAACTTTCCTTTGTTGCCCCAATTGAAATTTCATACTTCATGACAAATGTTCTATTGATGAATGAATGCGATGCGCCAGAATCAAAAAGTATAACTGCAGGGTGATTGGCAACAGGAAACATACCCATCATCACTGGCTCTCCTTCAGGAATTTCCCCGGCTTGAATATAGAAAACCCTTCCTATCTTCCTCTCATCTTTGCCCTTCTGAGCATTCTGATTGTGGTTCTTGTTTGGAGATTGACCCTGTTGTTGATTGGCAGGGGCCTTCTGATAATTTTGATTAGCCTGCCTAGGATATGGACATTCCCTGGAGAAATGACCAGTCCTTCCAAAATTGTAACACGGATAGTTGTGACCCTGTGATGTTGGAGCATTGCCACCAGGAGCATTGGTTGACTGTGAGTTCGGATAGGTTATAGCAGGACGGACATTTGACTGTTGCCCGGCTTGGAACTGTGGCGGACGATAAGGAGGATGATAATGGTTTACTGGATGATAAATCACTCTCTACCTCTTTTGGTTTCCACCAAAAGGTCCAGACGGCACATTCTTTTTCTTCTTGAGCTCCTTATGCTGCCGATACTTTGCCTCTGAAGCAATTGCAATATTTACTGCCTCATGATAAGTGATATTGGTACATGCTGTCATCATTGTCTGCAGTTTGGTATTCAGACCTCTCATGAACCATTTCTTTTTCTTGGCATCCGTATTGATATGTTCAGATGCATACTGCGACAGATGATTGAATCTTCCCACATACTGCATAACCATTTGATCCCCTTGCCTCAAAGCAAGGAATTCATCCAGTTTCATAGACATCACTCCTTCCGGGATATAATGGGCTCTGAAAGCAGTGCGAAATTCTATCCAAGTTAACGGAACGCCTACGGGTTGCATGGCCATCAGATTTGCATACCAAGCACCAGCTGCACCTCTAAGTTGCTGGGCAGCAAACACCGGTTTTTGAAACTCTGTGCAGTGAATAAGATCAAATTTTTGCTCCATGGTCCTAAGCCAGTCATCAGCCTCTAGTGGTTCATCTGCCTTGGTGAACACTGGGGGTTTTGTATCCGTGAAATCCACATAGGTAGCCTCATGCCTATTATGATTGCGGCCACGGTTTCCATGCATCTGATTCTGATTACTTTGAGCCATCTCATGAAGCAAACGAGAATTTTCCACAGTCACATTGACTAATGCAGCGATAGCATCAGCCAGATTGGTCAGCATTGGTGGCGGGTTGGGGATATCATCATCATCTTGTGAAGTACCAGGAATATGCAATCCCCGCGTACGACGCATCTGTTCATAACAAACCAAACTTTATTCACAAGTCTTTATTCAAAGATCAAAGAGCTTACTACCCGCATTACATCGATGCCACTTATTTAAACACAAGAACACATCTAAACAAGACTACTATCTTAACTAGATCTTCTATTACACAACTCTACTCCTTTCCCTGAGCACTTCAAACTTCAGGCTCGGTATCCATTCCGGAAATATTACCGCCTTCACTATCGCTTTCATCAATCATTACTAATTCTTCAGGATCTTCTTCTTCTTCCTCTTCTGATTCACTTTCATCGGCAAGGATGACACCTAGGTCCATGGCATCAGCTTGAGGCTCATGATTCGGGTTTAGTAGATTGCTAAGCCTATGAACTTCCTCATGTAGATAGGTATTATGTTCTTCTAAATCTTCTACATAGAATTCTAGCTCATGAGTTCTAGCTCTAGCTACATTTTCCCTATGCCAAGCCTCATTTCGTCCCTCCACCGTACGAACTAACATGCTTTCGCAGTTCCTGTGTGCGGTGGTGAGACGCCTCAATTGATCCTGTAATTCTCCTACCTGTATAGCATCCAAAGCCCTATCTCTAGTAGCTTGTGCTAACTCTGCAGAAATCCTATGTATCTCTGCCTGGGGATCAGGCCTAGAACTGCTACTGCTAGCACCATCATTTCTAGGGGCAAGTTGGTGACGAGGAACTCCTTTGGGTCCAGTGGACTTACGGGGCGTCATCTTGGCATGAGCCATACTGTAGGAAACCAATTTAATCCAAGTAAGACCATTTGATCAAAATCCAAAAAGTAGCTAGGATGGATTGCATTCCTCAAACCAGACTCACTACTCAACTCCAAACTAAGAGGTGAAGGAAGTAACGAGTGAATTATTCATGATGCATGAATCGTTCTTACGAACAGAAACATCAAAGATTATAATGCACATAAACAACATTTATTTTTATATAGGGCATAGTAAGATTACTACTCCACCACACAAGACCCTTTTAATTAAATAAGGAATGGTGAGAAAGAAATAAGATAAGTCAGAAGCAATTTGGACCAAACTATCAAGTTAAATTTAGTCAGCCAAATCATTTTGAAGTTTTTGTAAAACAATACAACAAAAACCTTGTAACGATCGCTCTGATACCATTCTGTGGCAGAACCTCTTAAGTTATAGGGCCCACATGCACCTGTCACTGTCCGATGACCTTTGACATATATGCATACGTTTCCAATAACTTAAAAAGACTGTCGGGTGTCCTCGGGGAACCCCGAATCATCCACGATTTCCGAGCAGGATCACGTTACAGAGTCATTGTAGTATTACAACATTTATTCAAATATCAGCACCAGAGTAAAAACAGCGGAAGTCTTACAATAACATAATTTACAAAACAGTAGTTTCAAACCTCGCAACTAGGTTCGATGTTTATTACAAAACAAAATAGTGGAGTGGCATTATAATATAATACAAAACACATAATGAAACTGCCCTGCCCAAGGGCCACACATTTACTTCTCATCATCAGAACGAACGATAGTCATGCAGCACGATCCAAAACAGATCTGCTCATGAGGCTCACCTGCAACAAGGGGTCAACGAACCCTGAGTACAAAAGTACTCAACAAGACTTAACCGAAATGAAAACTGATAGAACTCAGGAATGCAGGCTCAGGAATTCAAGGTATGGTTTTAACAATAATCAAAGTTCTTTTGCGTAAAAGCTCTTTAATAAAATTCTTTACTTCAAAGGTAAAACTTTATAAGTACCACATATGAATCTGCCATGATCCGTAATGAGATCATGAACTTCATATCAATCTTTTTCGCAAACCTTTCTCAAGTTCTAGTTATTAATTCTACGATGATGAACAGTGAGTTGAGTCTCCATAACCGAGGAGCAACGACGATTCGAACCGATTATAAATCCAGCTGGGACTTCCAGACCACACGACATATGCAGGTCCCTGACCTACATATACCAACCTACCCTTGGATCCTCTAAAACAAGAATGGGTCCGCGCCACCCGAGAATACAGTACTCCACCATTCCAGCCCATGGCCACGTGGGTACACGCTATTCCCGCCATCTCTCCACTCCCAGTGCGCGAGTAGCCATTCTCGTAATAGAATTGCCAAGTTCAGGCTTACCGGAGTATGTGGTTAGTACTACAAATTCTCACCTCATGCAATTCAACAACGGACGTGCCTTAATCGACACAGGCGGAAAGAACCCGCTCACAAGACCTCCATGTCTTGTGGCTCACACTCACCGAGTCCGCCTGGTCTAGATTTATTACTCCACATTCCCATATCACATGTTAACATAATTAACCAATGTTCTATTTAAAACTTGCAGGTGACAGGCAATCACCTAACTTTCATCGTTCTATGCATAGCTAAGCAAGACTAGGCATATACGAGTTTAAAACTGGTAATATGGTAAATATGGAATAACAAGGGTGGTAATGCACCAATTAGGCTTTTACTTAACTCCTAATCACTTAATGCAGTAACAGAAAATAAAAGCGAAATTAATTTGTAAAACACAAGGTAGGGTTGTATGCATCCGGGGCTTGCCTTCGTTGACGGAAAAGTCCGGCTCCTGCGATGTTACACAAGTATTCGATCCGACCTCAACAGACGGATTAACCTCCTCAACCACTTGATTAACTACCACGTGTTCACCTTCGTTCACTACACGTAATAACAATGCCATGTTTAACATGATGTGGAATACGAAACATGATGCTCGATGATGGATGCAAAAAAATTAACAATTTGAATACAACTTTCCTTCGTGGTACAGTTGCAAGTCAAACAAACTAAATCCTTTTCGTAACACATACATCAACTGCCAAGGATCATTATCAACAAATGACCCAAGGTCATCACTCAATCCAAAATTTCAAACAAAACCTAAATCATTAAAGGTTACTATTTGCTTTTATGAATTAATTATTTAATTAAAAATTATGAAATAAATCAACTTATTCTAATTGAGCTCAAAATTTTAGTAAATGTTCATTACATGATAACTAAGTGGCAAAACAAATTTCATAATTTTTTGACAAGTAAATAAGCCTAGAAAAATCATGGAAAGTCATTTATTAATTAATTGAGCAATTTTTATCATACCCCAAAAATACTGAAAATCAATATTTCAAATTTTTGTTATATAATATACCTCATAGAGAATTCACACAAAAAGTTTCATAATTTTTGGAGCTCTAAATAATTCTACACAAAAATAACAAATTACAGCACTATTCATTTAATTCTGAAAAATAGAAAATCTACTTAGAACGCTGAGTCACTGACATCGGACCCCACATGTCATCACCTACCTCCCGCGTGTTGACTACGACGACGACGGCGCTGACCGGCGCAAACTCACCGACGGTGAGTTCAAAGGCGACGGTCATGGTACCAAAATAACCACATCATCACGTCACATCGACTGAAGGCACTAACTAGACGAATTACTACGAGTTATGAGCTTGGCGTCGGCCATGGCGGACGCGGTGGCACGGCAGCGCTACGCCGGCGGTGTGCGACCGGTAGAGCTCAAACAAGGGATCCAGGAAGCACCAGTGGCTCACCCCGAACGCGTTGAAGCAAGGAGCGAGGTCGGAGAAGCAACGGAGAGGCGTGACGACGATCACGGTGATCACGGCGGAGCAAAACATCGTCGGCGATGGTGTACCGGCGACTGCAGTGATCAAAATGAGCAACCAGCTATGGATTAAGTACTACAGCATCCAGACGAAGTAGAATCAGCCAAAACCAGGGATGAAGATGCACCGTGGAGCTCTGGCCGTGGCAAATCGTGCTCGGCGGAGGAGTTGCCGGCCGCGAGGAAGAAGACGATGCAACTCGAGTTACCGACCTAGACTAGCTGAATTGGTGGGTTGGCTGGATGCACAAGGATACGGCGGAGCTGGAGCATGCTTTGCCGAGACGGTAACGGCGCTAGGTCGACGGTGAGAGCTCGACGGAGTGGAGCAGCGGCGACGGGAAAACAGAGCAAGAAAAAAGGCAAAGACGACGGCGTCGGAGCTTTATAGGGCGGCCAAGGAAGCAAGGAGAAGCCACGGCGACGCCTTCAGTGCGCCAACGCGACGCCCAGACAGCCACGCGCGCGACTGGAAGCAAGCCGAAGCTCGCCGGCCATGTAGCTAGGGCGGTGAGTACTGTTCATCGGATTTACAGATTTGCCATTCAGTTTCAAATTCAAATTACTCCCAAATTTGTATAACAACTCAAAAATCTCCAAAAATAAAAGTTGTTCAAAATCAAAAGTTCTACAACTTTGCTTTTATAACCATCTCCTAATTCGGTCTAGATTTTGAAATGATCTTTTAAATTCAAATAGGGGATATTTAACGAATTACGCCTTTTTGAATTACTCCAAATTTTTCCAAACAACTTGAAAAACTCCAAAAATAAACTTTGTATAACTTGTTAAACTCTACACTTTTGCTTTTGGGATCCACCCCAAATTATGCTTAGATTTTGAAATGGATTTTCAGGGTAGGATTTAAATGCCAAAAATCAGTGTTTTCTCGAAAAATTCAAAATCCAAACAAACTTTGAACTTGAGTCAAACAATACAATTCAACACATACCACATGAATATAAACTTGTTTTAGTGTATGCATCTCAAAGTTTTTAATATGACCAATTGCCTTGCAATGCATATGATGATATGACAGTTTTAGTATTTTAAACACCCGGGGTGTTACACCTTTGGTACAACTTAGGTCCACATTTTGCGGGTTCGATCAGTGCCGCACAATCAGGGATGACCAACTGCCAGGACGTTCAGGCCTGGCCTACCCTTGGGCTCATGTCTAGCTCCCTAGACATCCTTACTACCATCTAGAGTACACACTATTATAGAATGGGGCTCAGCCTGAGCTGAGCTACTCGGCTTCATGGTTGGAACAAATTATCCGGCCAGCTATGTGAGAGGCATGTGTTCAATCTCGATAGAAACGCCAACAACAATATGGTACTTAATCGACACAGACAGAATCACATCAATCAACCCACACATAGACTCCACCTGACCTCCAGTTACATTACCCCATGGTTCTGTTCCACGATAGCAAATATAGTCAGTCGTGCTTCGGTATCCACCTATATCTCACAGGTGATAGGAAATCACCCGACTTCTACCGGGCTAAGCATGGCTAAGCGTATATTCAATCTTGGACCTACATAGGGTTAAAGGTATATATCTGGACAAGGTAGTTCTATGCATCAAGTGTTTCCATCCAACTCTTATGACCTAATGCATCAAACATAAAGGACACAAGTGATATTTTGTAAAACATGGGAGGCTTAAAATGACCTGGCGCTTGCCTTTGATAAAGAAAATTAGCCTGTGATCCAGGCACTCAGATAAGTCTTTAAGAGTTTGCTCCTCTCCTTCTAGAGCTATGGCCTGAGGTGCCTCCTGTTGTTCCTCTGGCTCTTCTTCGAACTCCAACAGAGTTATTCCCTCGGACGATCCTATATGCATGAGCAGGAAATAAGATATCATGGATGCATATATAATGACATGTATAATATGATATGATGGGATGAATGCATCCTCATAAGTGTCCTTAGCAGCATTGCATTTAGGTGATAACAAGTTACATTTTCTTTTACTGAGTAGGTGCATATCTCTTATCTAGTAACTAAACAAATTCTCATCTAAGCAAGTTTCTGGACTGCAAGACAACAGTCACTTGTTTTGACCATAACTGGAGTTATACACATCAAAATAATATGGTTGTGGACATTCTAGAAATCTTATGAAATTTCCTACAACTTTCTTTTAATCATCTTAATGTGATTCAGTAGTTACCTAGGTCAAACAATTCAATCTTTCAGATCTATCCAGAGAGCAAGCATTTCAGATAGCAGACTTCTGACCACCATAATTCTCAAACCATAAGAACTATGACTATGAAAATTTAACACAAGGTATATAGGTAAGTTATCTACAACTTTGTTATTAACCATATTTACATAAAAGATCATTATCATCAAGAAATCATCACCACAATAAAAACTATACATGCAGTCATCTAGTTGAATTATAAAGCAATAATTAACTAGTTGCTGATAAACAAATACTTCAAAGCCTCACTAAAAGTATTAACAGATTATATGCATCATACACACCACATAAAACATCATGGTTAAGCCTAACTAATTTATTTATATTCATTTATTAATTTCTTTAGATAATAAGGTGATTTACAAAGTAATTATTTCTAGGGCTCAATAAATTCTAAGAAAATTACGGTAGGCTACACATGACCCTAATAGTCTATTGTACAAATTTCATGCTATTTGGATAAGATAGCTACCATTACAAAAATGACAAGTTACATAAGCTTATTTAGCAAAAATAGTTTAGCATAGTGAAAAGTGTGATGCAGTAGATTTAATATTTTTCTTACTATCCTCCTAGCATGAGAATATTGTGTAAAAATTTGTATGATCATATATTATGTATTTTTACCCCAAATAATTTCACTAGAAACTAGCAATTGATTAAGATTAAATAGGCAGACCATATTACAAGTATGTTTACTGTAGGTTTAATATTTTTCCTAGCTAGATCATGTCAACACAAGACCAGCAAAATTAGAATCACAATTTTATCACTTTCCTAGCTCAAGAAATGTATTTTACAAGATATAAACTATTTTAAAAGCACTTATTTTGCTCAATTTAATTCTACCAGAAAAATACCTAAAGCGGTAGATTTCATATTTGTATCAAATAGTACACTTCAAGATGAATCCAACAAAATTTGGTTCACCCTATTTGGATACTCTTAGCTCTAGATAAAGAAAATCCAATTTCCAAACGAAAGCTACAGCTAGGTGGACCTGGTCTATACACCCACGGTGGCTGACAGCAGGGGCCTGCAGTCAACTTGGCCCCACACGTTAGTGAATCGAAGCAGAGCAACGGCTTTGATCGACAAGAACTCATCGATGGCAAGGTCACCGACGATGAGGTCAGCACCAACGTGTTCCCCATCCTATTCTGCACCAACAGGTACCCTTGATTTGCTCGGAGGATCACTGGAGCTAGCTCGCCGATGAGCATGGTGGCTTGGTGGCGGTGCGTTGTGGTGCTCCGGCCATCCCCAGCGATGGCATGGCCAGGTGAGCGCGGCTATGGCATCTACAAACCCTAGCGAAGCTCTACGGCATGGATTAGGTCAAGGTGGGGTGGTGGCGAGGCTTGGCCGCGTGCATGGCAACACGGCGGCACAAGCACAATGGTGGCATGGTGGTGTTCCGCTCCGATGAGGCTGGCATTGGCCTTAGGCTCTTGCCTTGAGTTAGACCTAGCTCTAACCTAACCCAAACGAGAGGAACGCATGAGCGAGACAGCTCGGTGGAGCACAGCCATGGCGAGCGCAAGCTCGATGGTGCTCTGGTGAGGGCACGGCGACGGCAAACTTGTACTGTGGCTATACCTGGGGCTTTAACGGTGATGTAAGAGGGTTGGCAAGGTGGAGTGAGTTGTGGCAAAGCTGTGTGTGTGAGCTATCGAAGAATGGCATGGCAGCGGTGGCGTGCGAGCTCAGTGGAGCTCGGCGGCAATGGCGTGGCACGCTATGGCTTCGCTCAGGCGTGGCGAGGGCGAGAGAGAGGTAGAGCAAGGAGAGTGAGGAGGGAGGGTGTGTCGCTGTTGTTTTGTTGCCTGCGTCGTCCTAACGTGGGGGTCTGATGCCGGTGGACAACCTCCATGTGGCGGCCGCGACCCGACACCGGTCGGCCATGACGCGTGTGCACGGCACCGATTCAGTCCACCTTGAACCTGACTGATAGTGCATCTTCAAGCGATTAGTACTCCTAATCTATGGCGATTTAGCAAAAACTTACTTAATAAAAATTATAGCTACATGAGTACTACAAGATTGCTTAAAGCAGTTTTGTCTAATTCAGAATGGTTTTCAAACTACAAAGCTCTAAACTGAGGACCATGAAACTAAAAACAGCTTCAACACTTAGAAAAATTCTTAAGTCACCAAACAACATTTTGTTGATACTTGTGAGCTCTTTTTGACCATTGTAGACACTAAATTAGCTCATGACCCTTAAATAAAGTTTGTTACCCATGATGTGATCTTCAACTTTTATTTAGGTCACACAGCCATGCAAAGAATCTAAGCTACTGTTCAACTTTGGTCAAACTACTATCATGAAAATGGCATTTCAAATGAAACCAACACTTAGAAGCAAATTTGGTCTATGTCATGAATATAAACATTGTTCCAATTACCATCCTAGATGTGTCTAAGGTGCTTTCATGACCTCACAATCTTTTCATACATTGGTCATACATGATTACAAGCATAATTAAGTACATGAGCAACATCACATGTGATAAAGAGAAGGTAAATGAAATGAAACTTCATATGCTCATGCTCATGAATGCATGGATGGTGTTTGTGCTCATGAAATGCAAATACCAAATGCAAAGCTTAAAATAGGGGTGTTACAATGACGTGGCCGTGAAAGGTGCGAGTGTAGTAGTGAATGCAATCGCACTAGAATCACACACTCGCAATCGATTCAAACTCTTGCAAGCACAAGTGAATTAGAGGGCTCACAAGCAGCTCTCAGGCATGGACACAAAGTCCTCCAAGGTGCTCAACCACAGTCATGGCCAAGACACCCCTCTATTTATAGCCCAAAGGCCAAAAAGAGCCATTACCCCTTCACTGGGCAAAACTCATGGAGACCGGACGCGCTCCTCGAGTTGACTGAACGCACCAGCCAGCGTCCAGTCACTCACAGCTGCCCATGCATCCCTCTGTGTTCAACCATGACCATTGATCTCCAATGGCTACTTCCTCCATGTGCACGCCATAGATGGTCGGACGCATCAAAGCCATGACCGGACTCGATGTCCCTGTGTCCAGTCTTCACACAGCCTGTGGCTCCAATGCTAGCGACCAGACGTGTTGTCTGAATGACCTAATGCTCCACCACTCTGCTTTTGTTCACTTCCAGAGATAGTCCTAGAGAGAAGAAATCATGACCGAACGTGTCAGGTCGATGATGACCGGACGCTACCTCAAGTCTAGTCATCTTTGTGCAACAACACGGCGCTCCATCAGTGTACGTCACCAACAACCGAACACAGCCCCTACGCAGTCCGATACTACATGCCGCCAGCATCCGGCCATGGATCGATGCCCTGCGCCTTCACTTCAACTCTTAGAGCCTACGTCTGGTCACCTTCAGTGACCTCTTTTTGCCTCATTTTCTTTATCAGAGTTGAACCATTCCAACTACAACTTCTTCTCCTTTGCAAATGTGCCAACACCATCAAGTGTACAACAACTTGTGCAAGTGTGTTAGCATTTTCACAACCATTTTTAAGGAGTTCATCACTCAATTCACCACGCCACTCGATCCTAGCAACATCACAAAGTTAGATCGCTCAAGTGGCACTAGATGACCGATATGCAAACAAGTTTGCCCCTCTTGATAGTACGTCCATCTATCCTAAACCCAGTCATACACTTCTCTACACACCCATGACTAGTGAAATGAAATTCCCTATGGTTATACCTTTACCTTGCACATTCCATTCCATCTCCTCCAATGTTGATGCAACGCATGCCCTAACCAATCACAAATGACATGATCCACTTCACATCATCACATGACGGTATTGGTTCATTGATCTTGACTTCACTTGCTCTTCATCGTTGCTTTGGTCCATCGGTGCCAAGTCATCACTCAACTTGCCCTTCACACTTGCAACTAGTCCATCTATCGGGTATCAGTATTAGGGATACCCAAAAAAGGGATCTAAGAACCACGGATGACAAACTCGCCCAGATAAACAAGGCCGTATTTTAGTCTCGACCGGCCCCTAATGGACGGTTTCCGCCTCGCCAGACCCCTCGGGCACAGGCCCGTGTCACCTAACCCCGAGGGTATAGGGGTCATCCCGCCCAACCTAGAGGGCACGGGCCTCATCTTGCCCGACCACTTAGGCACAGGCCCCATGTCGCCCGACCCCAAGGGTACAGGAGCCGTCCCACCTGACCCTGAGGGTTCGGGTTCTATCTCGCCCGATGGGGATCCATACCGCCTCCAACCACTACGGGTCTAAGGGTAGACCCTGGTGTCAAACTTCTAACATCGGGAAGGAGGTGGGCATGTCTTGACGTGACCCATGGCCACATCAGGCCATTCCTGGGGGTTCACATCGCTAATAGTGATAGCTGTGTGGTCGTTGTGTTGACTACTCGTACGGCTGCTAATAGGCACGTCGGTTCAACACACCATCCGCCGGGATGGGATGGGACACCACGACCAGAAGATGACATCAAGGCATGGCACTAGTGGTGAACAATAGCCCAACATGGAGCCATCCTCATCACCATCTATAGCGTCGGCGAGACCCGTATGAAGGAGAAAAAGGACATGGCGGACCTAGTGGCCTTCTTCTTCCTCATGTTTCTCCTTTTTTCTCTCTCTATAACATGTGCCTTCCCCTTTGCCTATAAAAGGGGAAGTAGGATACTCCATGAGGGGCAACGAGCACATAGCTGAACGAGCTTAGCAAGACTCAACTCTGTTTGATCCTTTCACCAGAGACTTGGGACCTTCTCTAGTCTCTCCCGTTTGTAACCCCTACTACAAACTAGTAGGGGCTTAGGGACATTCCACCTGAACCAATATAAATTATTGTGTCCTCTAAGCACAACATCCAGGCTAGATGCGTAGATACAAATTTACTAGCTGGTGGTTCGAAACACCGATAGTTGGTGCGCCTGGTAGGGGCTTTTTGCCCGTCTCGACGTCCACATCAGGCATTGGGTGGCTGGTCACAGTGTCAGCTAGGTCCCAAGTGCACACGTGCACTTTGGGAACCTAGATTTCATCATCATGATGGAGGGAGAGTTAGTGCAGGCTCCCACCGCCATCTAGCCTCTCCACTCCGCTGGCCTCAACGCGATTGTCAAGGCACTTGAGGAGCTGTAGCTGCACGTGCTAGAGGCCCGTGCCCCTAGGAGCGACTAGCTCCTTGGCTTCAATTATGGGAGGCTAGAGCACTAGCTCGAGGCCTTCCTAGGACCCTGACCGTCCTAGGATGACAGACGTTGCCTCACCATCTCATTCGCCAATGTCACGACATAGCTTGCTAGAGGGGAACCGCTCTCCCTAGAATACCTCATCTAGAGTGCCTTGGCAGCATTCCTATTTAGTCTGCGCACGCAATGCTATGGGGACCATTGGCCACCCCATGGCGCAGTGCATGCACCCATCCCCAACAAATGATGAGTTCATGGGGATGACTGAATATGTCGTAGAATCTTTCCATGACCTTCTTGCTAAAGATTTAGCGTCACTCTCTAACTCTTACTCTGGCACGGGGAGACATCGCCCCTCGTGAGAATGTTTTATGGCAGGTACCCCCGAGGGATGTGTTGAAAGCATCCACGAGCGAGGGGCTACCCCACCAAACAACCTTGACAACAAGGTCAAAGGAGATGCAGGAGGCTAGCCTCACCTATGGGTGGAGCAACTGAGGGCGCGGCATAGGAAACTCAAGGATGCGCGACTCTAGCTAGAGCAGGAGCGCGTGGAACTTGAGCAAGAGATCGAGCGCCACAGAGATGGTGGGCGTGCGTGCGCCATGGCCTGTGACGTGAACCAAAGGATCATCGAAGACGATAGAGCCCTCCCACACTTTGCCGGGGCAACCTAGAACATCACTGCCCCAGTGGCCTTGCTCTGAGGGCTCCTAGAGCTTGCGACACCCGAGGATCATTAGGTCCATCATGAGATCTACACGCTGCTCGAGCACACGGTGGTGCAGCAGGCAGAGAGCTCACTGTTTTCAGCGATACGAGCTCAACGCCAGTTAGCGCGCGCCCTCAAGACAACATGTTAGGGATGTGTCTGTCCACTAGGCACTGCGCGATGGTGGGGGGCACATCGCTGCCCTAGGGCATGAGCGCCTTGACCTCCACCATCATGCACGAAACACCTTAGATGCCCGTAGGTGTGGACGAAGTGATGAGAGAGAGGAAGACGGACGTGACTACCACCCTCGTCATAGCAGATGCTACAACAGCAGCAAGGACTGGAGCCCAAGCCCTAATTTGCTGGGACCTCAAGCCTTCGAACAACACATCCTCAATGCCACCTTCCCACTGCAGTACTGATCACCCACCAACACCCTGAAATACACTAGGGAAACTAACCTTAGACTATGGCTCGAGGATTACCAGCTTGCTTGCCAAGCCAATGGAGCAGAAAGTGATAGTTTCATTATCTGAAACCTCCCATTGTGCCTGGCCGATTCAGCATGAACATGGTTGGAGCACCTTTCGCCCAACCGGATTCAAAGTTGGGCAAACATAAAGGTGATTTTTGTGGGAAACTTCCTGGGCACCTATGCGCATCTTGGAAACCCATGTGATCTCAAAAACTGCTGACAGAAGTCTGGGGAAACTCTTCGTGACTAAATCTGGCACATCTCCCCGTAGTGCAATGAGTTGTCCGATGTCACCGACACCGACATTATAGGAGCCTTCCTAACCAGGAACCCCTGCAAGTCCCTGGTTCAAAAGCAGGGATGCAATGGCCTGTGAACCACCAAGGAGCTCCTCGACATCGCCACCAGCCATGCCTCGAGTGAGGAGTCGGTAGGGGTGATTTTAGACCACCCCAAGGGTAAGGCAAAGCTAGATGAGGACACC
Source organism: Miscanthus floridulus (assembly GCF_019320115.1). Taxonomy (NCBI): domain Eukaryota; kingdom Viridiplantae; phylum Streptophyta; class Magnoliopsida; order Poales; family Poaceae; genus Miscanthus; species Miscanthus floridulus. The sequence goes on from NC_089597.1 coordinate 85,460,141, forward strand.
GATAAAGGCACCTCCAACTGCCCCAACAAGAAGAAGAATAAGTAGTAGCGCCAGGGCTCGCTCATGGCTACTGCCGACCGCAAGGGGGGTCAGAAGCCCACTGAGGGTACCCCAGACCACTTCAATAAGCTACTCGAAGGGCCATGCCTGAACCATTCCTTCCCCATCAAGAACATATACAAAGACTATGCCCTCATGAAGCAGTTCCTATCCGATGGCTCTAATAAGGGGGCATTGGAAGGAGCCCAAGCTGGTGGCAGATGATGCCAAGTGGAAGGAAGGCGGCTTTCCGACATCAGATGTCTGCCTCATGATCTTCAAGGGATCGGTGGCCTATGACTCCAAGCGCCGCTAGAAGCTTGTGTGTTGTGATGTTAATATGGCCAAGCCGGCCATGCCTTCCTTCCACCGATGGTCGGAGTCCGCCATCACCTTTGATTGGACTGACCACCCAGAAAGTGTCCTATAGACAGGAAGATCCCGCTCGTGGTTCACCCAATCGCCAGCACGAAGTGGCTCACCAATGTGCTGATGGATGGAGACAGCAGCCTTAACATCATGTACACTGAGACGCTCGACGCCATGGGCATCAACCGATCGCACATTCGGCCAACCGAGGCACCTTTCCATAGCATCATGCCTGGAAAGTAGGCCGTGTCGCTCAGGCAGATCGATCTGCTCGTCACCTTCAGGAATTCGACCAATTATAGGATGGAGACCCTTACCATCGAGGTGGTCGGGTTCCATAGGATTTAGCATGCCATCCTAGGATGTCCATGCTACACGAAGTTCATGGTCGTCCCCAACTACACCTATCTGAAGTTGAAGATGTCAGGTCCACACGAGGTCATCACCATTGGCACCTCCTTCCAGCGCGCCTACGAGTGCGAGGTCGAGTGCTGTGAACATGCTATGGCGATTGTCGCCTCCAAAGAGCTCGTAGCCATCTAGTAGGAGATCATTGAAGAAGCACCCGACCCTGAGCGGTCAGCCGAGTCTTTCGAGCCCGTGGAGGGTGCCAAGGAGGTCCTCATAGACCCCAGTAGCCCCGAGGGCAAGGTGGTGCGCATCGACACCATGCTTTCCTCCAAATAGGAAAGCATGCTCATCAACTTCCTCTATACTAACAGAGACATCTTTGCGTGGATGTAGCACGAGGTTTTAAGAACAAAACTAGATACGCACCATATGTGAGCCTAGGAAGTCAAATCTCACATATAGTTACAAACAAGGGTAATATCAAAAGGTAATGCTCAATATATAATGTACTTAGTATAAAGGATATAACCTTAGACAGCAAACATCAGAAAGACAACACCAATCTTTGGGTGAAGACTCCAATTCCATAGGGACAACTGACTGGTTGATCACAAGCCTAATTCCTCCAAACTCTAGCAATCTGGTATCCATTTGGGATTTTTTTAAAGATTTAAAAAGTAAAACAAGTGTAAGTACATGTTGTACTCAACAAATATAACATGGGGTTCATGAGGCTAAAAAGCCTGACACTGGTTTAACTGTGATTAGCTTTTAATGAGTCATCTTTTAGCAATTGGGTGACAACAAGTTTATCCACAAGCCCATATAAACACATGATCAGGTAAGCATGAATAATGAATAGCATAAACAGTAATCATTGGTGAGCATCTTTATCATCAGTGTTCATCATCTATTCCGTAAGGGTTCCAAGGCCGCTCGTGACCGTGAGCACGGCTGATATACCAGTTTTACACTCTGCAGAGGTTGTACACTTTCACTGTGAGTCGTGATTTACCCTTTCGCCTGAGGTGATCAGCCTCTTAACCCACTACCAAGGAAGGTCGGCAGGGTTCACTATGAAGCCTTTCAAAGGTTCATCTAACAAGTTAGGGCCTGCTAAGGTTTCCCCATCAAGAAGCATGAACCCCCCTCCAAGGGGTGACTAACAAAATACAAAGAAACCAAAGTGCACCCTCTTGGCAGGCCGAGATCATACAAATCAGAGCCCCTCTTGCACCATAAAGGTAACACTAACAAGCTAGAAAATGTTCTCATACTGAGCTAAAGCCAGAGCCATGTAGCCCTCACAGTTGTACTATAAGTCCCGGATGATCACTTACAGATAAGTCCTTAGGGAGAGAAATCTGGAGCACCATAAAAACAGCCTAATGCTCTAGCCCCCGTGTTCCTTGTTGCTAAAAAGCATCTTTTAGTGTTTATTGCATATATCATTAGTCAAGTTACAAGGTCATGGTTGTAGTTGAGCACTAGCATCATACTACCCAATGCAATAACCCAAAGGTATCAAGGTACAGGGTAACAAAGTACTAGGAAATCCTTAGTGGCAGTCAAGGTAGATACATGCAGTATGAATTAAATGATTAAAGGTGTATAGGACAACAAGGAAGATCCCATGCTATACTTGTCTTAAACTCAGATCCTTCTTCTATTGAATTGTAACATCCAAAAGATTTTTTCTAGGATCACCAACTTCTTTTATTTCACCAACATACTTCTCACCGACTGGACATTATCATAAAGTACCACACAAGCATCCATGCAATCATGCATGAAGAAAACAATAGATCTAAATTAGAATAGTACACCAATCATAGAAAAATAAGTAAAAGAGTTTGAAACACAATTCTACGCCTCGCTACGAACACATAGTCACGAGAGGCACGCTAATCGAAGGTATAGTTTGAGAAAAACGGCTACCGAAAGATCTACTCATAAGAGAAAGTATAAAACTATGAGCTTCATGTGTTTTAACTATATAAAAGCTTATATAAATTGAATTAAGTCAAATTTAAATTTGAATTATAAAACTAAAGTAAAACATATCATATTTTATTTATAAAATCCAATTGCATAATCATTATTCCAAATCAGAGTTTAAACCATGAACTTTCAGAAATAGTGACATGATAAACACTGTTACTAACGTGTAGATCTCGTCGTTATGAATCTAACGCAACTTGAATGGGTCAAAATGGAATTAAAACAAAGATTCGACAAGTAGACGTACATAGACTCTATGGACAGTCTACATAGTTAGGGGACATCAAAAGATGATTTTTTTGTTGAATTGAGGAATAAATAGAGAATGGTGATTTATTACGCATGAATGACATATATATGGCATCAGCATAATCTTTAATCACTAAAATAATGCACATCTTTAATCAAGCATGCATGCATGACGCTCATTACTGGTGCGCCATTGGAAGATTCTACTGTTCGACGAACTGGGTGGCCACGACTTGCATCTACTGAACATGAAACATCACAGTGTCCAAATGAACTTGCATAGTGGAGCACTAGGTGCTCGATTTTGAGAAGAAGATGGTGCTACACGTAACAGGACTCCTCCATGGACGGCGACGAAGTATCTCCGGCGACCTCGGGAAAAAGGCCTACGGCATCGGCGGTCTATTAACAGGGAGGTAGCATGGATCGTGGGAAGATTACCTAGGGGCTTGACGCTATCGGAGAAAGCTCTACAATGGCACTGGGCTCGACGGATGGACGATGGCTTCCTACAAGAGCTCGGCAATACCGTGTGTTGAGTGAGCTACAGGGCAAAACGAGGAAGGAAGGGAGGCATCGACGGATTCATCACCTTGATTCAAACCTCGGTAGCGGTGTAGCGAATGACGGTGAAGCAGCTAGTGGTGTCAGCGGCGGCGGCGGCGTGTCTTCATGGACAAAGAGCTCCAGCGATGAGTAGAAGAACGATGACGTACAGTTCGACGGGGCGGCAATGGGCAGCGCGGCAGCAACGGTGACGGTGACGGTGAGAGGAGGAGAAAAATCAAATTTACTATACGAGGGATTTTTCAAACTAGGGGCTCCCATTACGGTAGTTTTGGTGTGCTTTGCCTAAGGGGTTGGTACATATTTATAGGGAGAAAAACTCTACACATCTACATCAACTAGCAATATGACACTAATTGATGTTGCACCCTCCAAATTTACTAATGAGCCTAAATAATCAACAAAGCTCATTAGTAAATAAATGCATGGGCCTTTAGGATTTATTAGGATTATTGCACATGGGCTTTGAGAGTTGGAAAAAATGAGAGATTTACTATTTTTAGAATTAATTAATTTTGTGGATAAAATAATTCTAGAAAAGTCTAGAATTATTATTTAAGTCACGAAAAATACTCGGAAAGCTCTAAAAATTCGGGGAAATTCCCAGAGACATTATGAAACATGAGGAACCCAAATAAAGTATTTGGAGCCCATGATAAGATAATTTAGAGCATCTAAAAATTAAATTATGCTCACAGACAAGTAGGAACAAGTTCTAGAAAAAGCTGGAAAAAATTCCCGAGAAGTTTGTAGAGATTGATTGACGGATGAGGAACTACAAGGAGTGATTTGCGTTACAAAGAAAAGATTTTAGGAAGCTCCCAACGAAAATTTGAGCCGAGAAACAAAGAATTTAATTGTAGAAAAAGATAAAGGCGTGCCGGAGAAGAAAAATCGACCTACTAACGCATTTTAAAGACTTTGCTCACTCTCAACACACAAAGAAGCAACAAGCAAACATCACATCATCCAAAAGCCCGACAAAATTAGAAAACTTTGAAAATTCACATTTTTCCTATAACTAAATTTGTGCTAGCTCAAACTAAACTTGGTAAATTTTATCCAAATATTAATTCATTTTATTTAGTGTTTTCTATGCACAACCCAAAATCAGAAATTTTGGGGTGTGACAGTGGAGACCCTCGGACATGCTAGGCATTCCTGAGAGAAGTCGCCGAGCACACTTTAAAGATCAGGCCAGGCTCCAAGCCAGTGAAGCAGCGCCTGCATTGCTTCGACGAGGAGAAGTGCAGGGCTATCGACGAGGAGATTGTGAAGCTTTTGGCAGCCGGATTTATCAAGTGTATCACCCAGAGTGGTTAGTCAATCCCAGTTCTTGTAAGAAAAAAGAGTGGGAAATGGAGAATGTGTGTTGATTACATGGGTCTCAACAAAGCATGTCCAAAGGATCTGTTTCCTTTGCCGCGCATAGACCAAGTAGTCGACTCGACCTCAGGGGGCGAAACCCTTTGCTTCCTTGATGCGTACTCCGGATACCATCAAATCACGATGAAAGAGTCTGACCAGCTCACGATATCTTTCATCACCCTGTTTAGATCGTTATGCTATGTCATAATGTTGTTCGGTCTGAAAAACGCAGGGGGCTACGTATCAGCGTTGTATGCTCAAGTGTTTTCTGAGACCTCATCAGGCAAACCATTGAGGCCTACAGTAGATGACATCATGGTCAAGTACAAGTGGGCTGACCAGCTCATAGCTGACCTAGAGCAGACCTTCACGAAACTCCGAGCAAACGGCATCAAACTCAACCCTAAGAAATGCGTTTTTAGGGTCCCGAGTGGTATGCTGTAGGGTTTTATTGTCTTCGAGCGCGGCATCGAAGCCAACCTAGAGAAGATCTAGGCCATCATGAGGATGGGCCTGATTCAGAACATAAAGGGGGTACAGCGAGTTACAAGGTGCCTCACCGTGCTCAGCCGCTTTATCTCGCGCCTTGGCGAAACAAGGTCTCCCCATCTATCAGGCTTCTAAAGAAAACATGACCATTTCAAATGGACGCCCAAGTCCTAGGAGGCACTTGACAAGGTCAAGTAGCTCCTGACGAAGGCCTAGATCCTGGTCCCCTTGAATGACGGGGAACCGCTTCTGCTCTACATTATGGCCACCACACAGGTGGTCTACGCCGCCCTAGTGGTAGAACAGGAAAAAGAGGGACAGCGCCCTCAAGGTGTAGTGTCCCATATACTTCATTAGCAAAGTCTTGTCCGATTCCAAGACTCGCTACCCCTAAATCCAGAAGCTCATATACGTCGTCCTTATCGTCAAGAGGAAGTTGCGTCACTACTTCGAGTCGCACCCGGTGAAGCGACCTGATTTCCACGAAGGGAAATCCACAGAGTCGAAGTGTAATAAGATCGTTGTAGATCATATTACCTAAATTTCCAGCTGAATACAACATCCATACGATGATAATATCAGAGTACAAATAGTGAGGAATTGCATAATTTATTACATCGCCGCATTGGCGGAATCAAAAGTAGCATTTATTCAGAATAGCTTGAAGATAAGATCACCAAACTCGAGCGTAGGAACGAACCCCTCAACCGTCAAACTCCTCAGAGCTAGACTCCTCAGCAGAACCTATGTGCCAAAATTTATCAGTATGATTTGTACTGGCCACTCCCACCCTATGAGCATTGCTTTGTGGAAATTGGATGCAAGTTGGATGTAATCAAAAGGAACCTATAAGGCTAGGGTTCCCTATGTTTTAGCATGTCAAGTATATAATAAGAGTTGGTCAAGTTTTAACACCATTCCTACACACATTCCACCCTATTCCGTTTCTAGAGTCAGGTTTCGATCTAGGGATTGAAATTCCACCATCTCCACACCTTCACCATACCATCGCTCAGTCGACAGGCCAACTCCCTCTCGGCACTGTCTCAAGGCCCCATAGCCCCTGGCTATGACCGACACTCTCTCATGGGGGAAGAAGAGAAGGACTCATCTCACTATCTAGTTTAAGCAAAACCTAGGAAAGGTCCATAGCCGATAAGTCGGCACATGTATCGATCGATCAACCATACACTCTGTAGAGGTTCTACATAACCACAAGATCTGCCTTCTTCACTGACCATCGTCAACTGGGCTGATTCCGGTCGCTTGCTAGCCTAGGATAATGCCACTCTACCATTCAGCCCTAGTACACCCCAAGTCCAGTCTGGGGTGGCTGAAACTGTGAGTCATGAGCCGAGTCAACAAGGTCTCCATGAAGTCTCGGAAGGCTGTGGGCGAATCCTCCGCGCCCCGTACCTCCTTACACTGTCCGCTATCAACCTAGCAGTAGTGGCAATATCCTACCAAGTAGTCCGACCGTCCCGCACGATATAGGGCGAGTGGTACGCAAGGCTTCCCGGTGAATCTTAGTACTAGTAAGTCCTTAGGGACGACCAAGCCAGAATATCTTCATCAGGGTTTCCATTTACCAAGCTACCATAGCTCCTCCATCTCGGGCTCCTCCCATCATAGGTTTACACCCAGGACCACCTTATATACCATTTACCCACCATAGGTATCCATTCTAGGGGCGCCCAGGTAGCACCCCATGGCAAGACTTGCCCTAGGCTCATCGTATACTCCAACTTGGTCGACACAACCCTCACCCGCCACACACCCAAGTCACACACGCAGCACTCTCCCCATAATCTAGATAACACCTAGTTTCCATCATGCATTAATGTAGTATAAGCAGTAGTAGAAGTGTAAGCAATGATATATAGCAGTAAGCGTGTGTCTAGCCTAATAGCAGGGTATGCAGGGGTAAGGTTGCATCAAGGTAAAGGCCATCAAGTAAGCATACTACCATGGCAAGTCCTATCATTGTATGATTATAACAGTAAGTAAAGCAATAGCAGTTCTATATTAGCCATAGCATAATAGGTGCTATGAGATTGGGATGGGATGTGGCACCTTCAGTGTAGTCGTCTCCGTACTCCTCATGGTACTCACGATCCTTGTCCGTCTGGTTCTCCTCCGAGTTTGCATACGTTCGAATTATAGTCACGTTAGCGACGTTTATAGAATAGCACAAAGAAACAATGAAAATTCAAAGGAGCCAAATGCACTCAAACATGCGTTCATTGCGTAGAGTTCGATTTTAGATGAATTTTGGTCCTAGTTTCGTATTTTTCTGAGGTCGTATGAATTAGTTATGAATTTCTGAAGTTTAATTCATCTCTAAAAATGGAAAAGGCTGGATTAATCCTGGGCTGACACGTGTCACACTATGACTGGTCCACGTGGCATGCTGACGTCAGCATGACATTAGCATGACGTCATCATCTTGATTCCAAGCTGACAGGTGGGGGGTCCTGCTGACGTCAGCATGACGTCATCAACGTCATCTGTTCCGACAGGTGGGGCCAGGGTCTCTTGGGTCACTAACTTGTGGGTCCGGTCAAAGTCAACGTCAAGTCAACGGGCGAGTCAACGGTCAATGGGTCGTGGTCACTAACAGGTGGGGCCAGAGTTGCTGACGTCAGCAACTGACGTCACCGTGATGTCATCATGATGTCACCTCAGCTGTGTTGTTACTGACAGGTGGGACCCGTGTGACATCGTCATTATGTCAGCATGATGTCACATACTGACAAGTGGGTCTAGAGTCTCCGTGTCGCTGACATGTGGGGCCAGGTCAACCATCAACGTTGATCGGTCAACGGTCAACCAGGTTGGGCCTCGACTGGGCTTTGGTGGGCCTGGACAGGGCTAGATTTGGGCCGGGCTCAGCCTGCCACGTGGCCTCATCATAGAGTGCCATGTCGCCTTCTGGGTTTCAGGTTGGGCTCGAGTCCATGGCTTGCTGTCCACGGTGGATGCATGCGCCGGTCTACGGTGGACCGCTTCTCCTTCCGGTGAACCGTGTCCACCCTTCTCCTCGTCTCTCTATGGTCTACGTGCACCGGGTGCATGAGTGGGTGGTCCAGGGAAGAAATTTCCCCCCTTCCTCTAAGCAGTGGGTTCCCACCGGTGGCGTACCTTGCCGGCGAGCCTCACCGGAGGCGTAGGGGTGTGGTAGTGTGGTGCTATGGCTTCGGTGACTCCAATGGTGGTGCTATTGCAGCGGCTAAGGTTTCCCAGGGGTCTAGCCACAGCGTCGGCTGCTCGGGCACGATGGCGTACGAGGATGGCATGGTGGCAGTGGTAGAAGCCGGACATGTGGTGCGTGTGAGCATCATGGTGCTCCAGCGAGCTCATCGGGCAGGTCAAGGGGACTTCTAGAGCCTCTGGTGGCTTTGGCCACGGTGGCGGCTTGATTCGGCCATGGCGGCAGTCCGGTGGTGAGCGGCGCAAGCTAGGTGGCGTAGCAGCGGTCCCCTTTTCTCACGAATGAGCGCATGGCATGTTTGTTCCTTGGCCAATGTGCATGCGTGTGTACCCAGAGGCCAGAGATGGCCTTGGCCTATGCGCTCTCAGTGTGGAGCGCCATGGCCGAAACAGCAAGGTCTGGCGGCGAGCAGGGAAAGACCGGGGCTCACCGTTGGTGTCGTGGGAGATAGGATGGTGATGCAGTGGCGGGTCATGGCCATGTCGAGATGAAGCCATGCAGTGCTGAGTAATGTCGATGTAGTGGATCAAGGCGTTGTCCTCCGCTGCGGCAACACCGATGACATCGGGCGGCTTCGGTGCTCCTTCTTCCTCTATTCCCTCTCTCTCTTGGCTCGGGTGTGCGGTGGATGGCCACAAGGTGGCGGCGGGGCATGGGGACGCGTTTGGGCAACCGAGGCCAGGGCTTTTATAGCTGAAGCTCAGCCAGGCATGGAGCGAGCGGCTAGGGATGGCCAAGGGGCGCGCGGAGGTCTATGATCGTGTCGAGGCTAGGGCTTTGGGGTCACAACGCGGCCGCGGGTGCGATGGCGAAACCATTTTCGTGTTCCTTGGTCAGCAAGGTGGGGCACAAGGAGGCGACAAGGTCATGGCTCGGCCATGGCCATGGTAGGCACGTGCGAGGGAGGGCAGGGTCATGCTGCGGGCGTGACTTCTGTCAGACTCGGTCGGTCCAGCTGGCGTCCTTGAGCACGTTCGATCTGTTGATGGCGCGATCATGCGGCTGAGGCGGGTTACGTGGAGCTCCCGCTCCTGTCTCTCCTCTGCGGTTGGGAAAAAGCAGGGGGGGCCGAGGTGGGTGATGACACCTAGGCCCCACTTGGCAGCGGCTTCCATTGGGTGATGGCGTGCTGGCGTGCTGGCGCGTTGGGCCGGCGCGGTTAGGCTAGGCCTGCTTGCGGCTATGCGTGGGCCAGCGAAGCCGGGTGAGCGAGCTGGGCCAGCTGCGGGAAAAAGCAGGCTGGGCCGACCGGTTGCTTAGGCTGCGAGGCTGGCTCCTCCCTTTTCTCCTTTTTTATTTTTCTTTTCTTCCCTTTGTTTGAATTCAAATTTGGTTGGAATTTGAATTCAAAATTGGTGTACCTTATTCATTGGAGTTTTAGGAACTCTATTTAGCTATTTTGTATAACAAAAATAGGTGTAGTTTTCTTATACAAAAAATAGAATTAGTTTTCTCTTTAAGCATTTATTCTTTGGTTTTATTAATAATTACTTTATGGTTTATTAATTTAAAGAAGTTGTTAAGCATTACCTAAAGCAAATAGAAATCCAAATCACCATTTGAGTTAGTATTTGAATAAACATAATTAACAAATGACATGCCATGCTCATGAAATTGTCTAGTTGGGTTACTTCTAATACAACACCTAGGGTTGGCTCCTATAGATGTCACTCAACATTGCATAGGGTCACAACAAAAATTTTGTGGTTGTGATTTTTGGTGTGTGGATTTTTGGGTTGTTACAGTCCTACCCCCTTAACAGAATCTCGTCCTCGAGATTAAAGCGTAACGTACTCTTCGAAGAGGTAAGGGTATCGTAGCCGGAGGTCAGACTCTTTCTCCCATGTTGCTTCTCTCTCAGTGTGATTGCTCCATTGGATCTTGCACATAGGAATAGTTTTGCTTCGGGTCTCTTTAGTATCTTTACCTAGAATTCTGATAGGATGTTCTTTATACTCAAGTGTATCTTGAATGTCAAGTGTATCAGTTGGAACTACTTCATCGGGCACTCTCAAACACTTGCGTAGTTCTGAGACATGGAATACGGGATGTACACCCACCAATTCCTCAGGTAGCACAAGTTTGTAAGCGAGCTTTCCAGTCCTTTTGCGGATCTTGTATGGCCCAACAAATCTAGGGGCTAGCTTTCCTTTCACATGGAATCTGACAGTTCCACGTAGCGGGGATACCTTGAGATAGACGAAGTCTCCCACATTGAATTCAAGTGCTCTTCTTCTTTTGTCAGCATAGCTCTTGTATCGACTTTGAGCAATCCTCAAATTCTCCTTCACTTGAGCAACTCCTTCTGCATCTTGGATCTTTGCGGAATCAAAGAAGGATCTTTTACCTGGTTGGGACCACATCAAAGGTGTCATACAAGGTTTGCCATATAGAGCTTCAAATGGCGACATCTTGATACTGGCTTGGTAGCTGTTGTTGTAAGAGAACTCTACATAGGGTAGGCATTTCTCCCAATCAGAGCCATAATTCAGTACACTAGCGTGAAGCATGTCTTCTAAGATCTGATTTACTCATTCTGTCTATCCATCTATCTGTGGGTGATAAGTGGTACTGAAATCAAGTTTGGTTCCAATGGACTTGTGCAGAGCTTCCTAGAATCGGGACACAAACTGAGGACCACGATCAGATACAATACTAGAGGGAGCTCCATGCAGTCTAAGAATATGCTCAACATATAGATCTGCTAATTTTTCAGCATTGGTCTTGGTCTTAACTGGTACAAAGTGAGCAATCTTGGTCAAATGATCAACAATCACCTAGATGGAATCATTGTCTTTCTGTGATTGGGGCAATCCAACTATGAAATCCATGGATATGCTCTCTCATTTCCACTCGGGAACGTCAAGAGGCTTTAGCAAACCTGTAGGCCTTTGATGTTCAGCCTTGACTCTATTACCGGTGTCACACCATGCCACATGTCCCGCAATGTCTGTCTTCATGCCTTTCCACCAAAAGTGTTTCTTCAAGTCTTGATACATCTTTGAACCTCTAGGGTGAATACAGTACTTGCAATCGTGAGCTTTTGACAGAATTTCCTCTCGTAGTACTGGGTCAGATGGAACACAGATTCTGTTCTTGAACCAAATGGTTCCTTGTTCATCTTCCTGGTGGTTGGTCTTGTAGCCTAGTTTCATCAGACCATGGAGATATTCGATCTCTTCGCAACTTTTCTGAGCTTGACGGATACGATCTGTGAGATCATACTATATGCGGAGCTCATTCAACAAGTCATGCAGTAGTATCTCAAGTTGGAAATCATCAATCTCTTCCTTGAGCTCAGGTGGTACAGATTCAGTTATCAAAGTGTGACAGTAACTCTTGCGACTGAGAGCATCTGTGGCTACATTAGCTTTTCCCAGATGATAGTGAATTTCTAGGTCATAGTCCTTGATCAACTCTAGCCATCGGCATTGCCTCATATTTAGATCTTCCTGAGTGAAAAAGTACTTCAAGCTCTTGTGATCCATATAGATATCACACTTGTTGCCTATCAAGTAGTGCCTCCAGATCTTCAAAGCATGCACAACTGCTGCTAACTCAAGATCATGGGTTGGGTAACGGTTCTCATGTTCTTTCAACTGTCAAGACGCATATGCTATCACTCTTCCATCTTGCATCAGTACACAACCCAGTCCTTGATAGGATGCATCATAATAGACCACAAAATCTTTACTGATATCAGGCAATGCTAGCATAGGAGTTGTGGTAAGCTTCTGTTTCAATTCTTGGAATCTTTGTTCGCACTCGGGCATCCATTCAAATTCCTTCATCTTCTTCAGAAGGTTGGTCATTGGACGGGCTATCTTGGAGAAGTTCTCAATGAATCAGCGATAATATCCGGCCAATCCCAAGAAACTTCTGACTTCTATCATGTTATGGGGTTGATCCCACTCTTTCACAGCTTCAATATTGGCTAGGTCAACTATGACACCTTCAGCTAATAGTACATGGCCTAAGAAGGCAACTTCCTATAGCCAAAATTCGCATTTGCTAAACTTTGCGTAGAGCTAATGTTGTGCTAATTTCTCAAGCATAGTTCTCAGATGATGTTCATGTTCTTCGGCGGTGGGTGAATAAACAAGAATGTCATCAATGAATACTACCACGAACTTATCTAGGTCATCCATGAAAACCTTATTCATCATGTTCATGAAGTATGTGGGAGCATTCATGAGTCCAAAGGACACCACAGTGAACTCATACTGCCCATACCTAGTCATGAAAGCTGTCTTCGGGATGTCACTCTCTCGAATCTTCATCTGATGATAGCCAGATCTAAGATCAATCTTGGAGAAATACTTTGCACCTCTGAGCTGGTCAAGCAGATCATCAATTCTTAGCAGCGGGTACTTGTTCTTGATGGTGACTGTGTTCCAGTTTTGGTAGTCAATGCACATTCTCATTGAGCCATCCTTCTTCTTAACAAATAGAATAGGGGATCCCTAGGGTGAAGCACTGGGTCTGATATATCCCTTTGAGATGAGCTCATCAAGCCGTTTCTTGAGCTCGGCCAGTTCATCAACTAACATGCAATAGGGTCTCTTAGCAATGGGTCATGTTCCTAGCAAAAGATCAATGATGAACTCTACATCATGGTCTGGTGGCATACCCGGTAATTCTTCAGGGAATACAGTCAGGATAGTCTCTTACCACAGGCACATCATGAACTGTCTTCTCCTCTTTTTGTGATTCTGAACTCGCTTTAAGGGCACATAGGATAGACGTGGACTTTCTAGACTAGGGTTCACATCTAATAACTTGGCCTGATGGGTGGGTCACTTAGACGTATCTAGGTGAACATGATATGATACCTCGGTGAATAGTCAGCCAATCCATACCTAAGATGACATCTAGGTTTGTGGAAGGTAATAGGGTTAGGTCGGCTTTAAAGGTAAGACCCTCAATGGTAAGACTCACTCCCTTGCAGATGTGGGTGCACTTTAGGTCTCCTAAGGGTGAACTGGTGATGATAGGCTTTTCACGTGGGGTTATAGGTAGGTCATGCTCTCGTGCAAACTTGGATGATATGTAAGAACAAGTTGCTTCAGAGTCAAATAGAACTGATGCTAGTATTGCCATTAACTAAAAACATACCATACACCACTGTCAGGGGCAGCCTATGCTTCCTCGGCGTCCAGATGGTTGAGACGTCCACTGAGTAGTAGATCCCTTGGACTGAGACTTCTGAGTGGCTGAGTTCTATGGGCACTCAGCGGCTTTGTGACCCTGGTTGGCCACAAGCGAAGCAAGTGAAAGACGTACCACCGGTAGGGGTTAGCGTGGGTGCCTTCCAGTTTCTAGTGCTTGGTGCAGAAGCGGTTCTATGCTGGGCGTTCATTCACAGAGCGGGAACAGTTGAAATGGTCCTAAGCATTGCGGTCTTGAGCATAACGGTCCTAGGTGTAACGATTCTGAGTAGGGCAGGAGTATTTGGTGATGTAGCCCCCACTACCCCTACTTGATCTAGGGTTGTCATCCCTGTTATGGTGAGAGCGTTCCCTGGATGGTGCATCTCTATGGAACCTCTTGCGATCACGGCCACAGAAGGACTCCTCAAGCTTACGCTTCCTCTCCCTGTACTCCTCTCTAGTTTCAGCATGGTCTTTCTCAATCTGGATGCAGTGATCCACCAACACACACAGTGTGTTACTCTCAATACCGCCAAACTTCAGCTTGATGTGCGGGTTAAGTCCCTTGTGGTAATAGTATAGCTTCTCCTTCTTAGAGTTCACAACATAGGAAGGTGCATAGCACAAAAGATTGGTGAAACGAGTAGTGTACTCTGTCACCCTATCCTTTCCCATCTTGATGTTGTGGAACTCCTCGGCTTTGGCCTCCATGATACCCTTGGGAATGTGATACTTAGTGAATGCTTCGGCGAACTCTTCCCACGAGATGTTGGCAGGGTCCTCATGGGAATCACTGAAACTGTCCCACTAGGCGCGTGCTGCACCTATGAGCTGGTGTGTGGCAGCTCCAACACACTCATCGTCGGTGAAAGTAGTGAGGTCAAGCTTCTTCTCCATCTCCTTGAGCCAGTCATCGGCTACAAGCGGGTCAGGGTCGGTGCCATCATAGGTAGGTGGCCTTAGCTTCAGAAATCCTTCCAGCTTCCTTTAGAAGTCATTCTGCTGACCTCCCTAGGTGACGGTTTGCTCCGTTAACTAGATCTGCGAGAAGCTAGGTCTGTTGCGCCATCACCTCTACCAGGGTCGGTGGTGGTGGTGGCGGAATGTTCTCCTCATCAAGTGGTGGGGTATTCTCCAGGTTGAAGGGTATCCCTCCACGTCCACAGCCATGGCCATGGCCATGGTTGTTGCCACCATGCCCCCCATTTGGTTTGACTGGTTCGGGGGTGGGCGCACGTCCACGGTTCATTAGACGATTAGATCGGCGGTTTAGCATCTACAACACGGATCATAGGAATCTTAGTGTTTGTGCCATAAGTGCTTATAATTTAGTACTGATTACATGATTTTGATGATTTAAAGAAAAACATTTATACTATCCAACACTCATTACAAAGAAGCAATAAGATCCATAAGATGCAATAAGATCCAAAACATTCATTACATGGGTTTTATTACATAGCATCATCTCCAGTAGCTACACTTGAAGACTTGCGAGAATCGTACTATGCATAGTGTCTCATATTACATCTCATAAGGGGTACATCATGGGGTACAACTTATGGAAGCCACTAACATGACTCATGACCACAGCAGGGTCATCTACTCTAACTCGTACACCAGTAGCTGGGATACTGACTATTCTTGATCTCGATCTCCTTGTCAGACTTGTGAAGTCGGGACATGTACTTCAAGGCCTCGATGAGCTCCTTAGTAGGCTTAGCTCTAGGTAGGGTAGGGCAGGCATCTAGGTTGAGGCAAGTCGGGGCTAACTCAAACTCCTCTATCCTAGGCTTCGTCTTGCTATGAATCTCCTTAGGTAGCTGATCCCACATACCCTTCATCTCCCTAAGGTGCTTCCTATCAGACTTCTACCAAGCCTACCATGTCCTCTCATACTTATCCTATAGGAACTCGTTCTGCCTGAGTGCCTCGATCAGGTGACCCTAGTTGCGAACGGCCTTCTTCCTGAACTCCTCTAAATCCTGAGTCATGGTCTTGTTCCGAGATTGGATTTTTAGCATATCAATCCCCTTGGACCTCTCTCTGTCTCCTCTATGGTTGAACTCGGCCTTCTTGTCATCCAACTCTCTCTACAACTCCAAGACCTTGCTATCGAGGTAGCAGTTCCTGTTGCCTAGGTCAGCGGCTTTGTCCTATATGTCTATGACCTCGGCTCTGTGGACTCCTTCACGATGGTTGAGCTCATCTTGTAGCTTGGCAACTGTCTCAAGTAGACTAGCTCGCTCATGTGCTCCCTTTGAGTCTCGCTCCTGGTACTCCCATAGAAGGGCCTAGGTCCTGACTGTCTCCTCTGCTCCAACTGGGTCACGTACCTGTCCTGCTCTAGTAGGTGGATAGCCGAGACACTGAAGGCATCTATCCTCCTCGGCAAGGATAACTCTGCCAGCTGCAAAACTCTGCTCACTAGGGGTAAGGCTGAGGTCGAGGGCCTGGGGAAGTAGACGGAACTCTATCGTCTTCAGGTGCTCGTAGTGGTCCCTCATCACTCTACGAAGTGCCTTGTGTGAGATAGCTTGCAGTCCCTCCTCGACTGTGTCCTCTATAGTCATCTCAGTGAAAGCTAGTACAGAAGGTAAGGTAGTGCTAGCTGGGAACTCGACTGATGTGATAATCGGCCCTTCGATTCCTCCTTCCTGAGCTGGCTTCCCGGTGCAGGTGACCTTGACAAGCTCGTTGAGGACTCCTAATGTGACAAGAACTCGGCAGAGGGTCTATGCAAAACCCCTGAGCTCACGTAGGTCGAAGGTAAGCTTGGCGTGGTCCAAAGGTAGCGGTCCTAGAGGCGGCCAGTCGACGTTCATTGCCATCTGCATGTTTTAAGGAAACAGGTGTTAGCAGGTCTATAATAGATAAGCCTTGCATAAAAGTAAATGCAGGGTCGGTATATAACCGATAGAAGGGCTATTCACATCCTATTCTATCGTCCATTTCTGAGGGTTTCGTCCTATGGTCAAGTATGGCTCTAATACCAACTGAAGCGACCTGATTTCTACGAAGGGAAATCTACAGAGTCGAAGTGTAATAAGATCGTTGTAGATCATATTACCCAAATTTCTAGTCGAATACCACATCCATACGACGATAATATCAGAGTATAAATAGTGCAGAATTACATAATTTATTACATCGCCGCATTGGCGGAATCAAAAGTAGCATTCATTCAGAATAGCTTGAAGATAAGATCGCCAAACTCAAGCGTAGGAATGAACCCCTCAACCGTCAAACTCCTCGGAGCTATACTCCTCAGCAGAACCTGTGTGCCAAAAATTATCAGTATGATTTGTACTGGCCACTCCCACCCTATGAGCATTACTTTGTGGAATGCAAGTTGGATGTAATCAAAAGGAACCTATAAGGCTGGGGTTTCCAATGTTTTAGCATGTCAAGTATATAATAATAGTTGGTCAAGTTTTAACACCATTCCCACACACATTCCACCCTATTCCCTTTCCAGAGCTAGGTTTCGATCCAAGGATTGAAATACCACCATCTCCACACCTTCACCATACCATCGCTCAGTCGATAGGCCAACTCCCTCTCGGCACTGTCTCAAGGCCCCGTAGCCCCTGGCTATGACCAACACTCTCTCACGGGGGAAGAAGAGAAGGACTCATCTCACTATCTAGTTTAAGCAAAACCCAGGAAAGGTCCATAGCCGACAAGTCAGCACATGTATCGATCGATCAACCATACACTCTGCAGAGGTTCCACATAACCACAAGATCTACCTTCTTTACTGACCATCGTCAACTGGGCTGATTCCGGTAGCTTGCTAGCCTAGGATAATGCCACTCTACCATTCAGCCCTGGTACACCCCAAGTCCAGTCTGGGGTGGCTAAAATTGTGAGTCATGAGCCGGGTCCACAAGGTCTCCATGAAGTCTCGGAAGGGTGTGGGGGAATCCTCCGCGCCCCGTACCTCCTTACACTGTCCGCTATCAACCTAGCAGTAGTGGCAATATCCTACCAAGTAGTCCGGCCGTCCCGCACCATATAGGGCGAGTGGTACGTAAGGCTTCCTGGTGAATCTGAGTACTAGTAAGTCCTTAGGGATGACCAAGCCAGAATGCCTTCATCAGGGTTTCCATTTACCGTGCCACCACAGCACCTCCATCCTGGGCTCCTCCCATCACAGGTTCACACCTAGGACCACCTTATATACCATTTACCCACCACAGGTATCCATTCCAGGGGTGCCTAGGTAGCACCCCATGGTAAGACTTGCCCTAGGCTCATCGTATACTCCAACTTGGTTGACACAACCCTCACCCTCCACACACCCAAGTCACACACGCAGCACTCTCCCCATAATCTAGATAACACCAGTTTCCACCACGCATTAATGTAGTATAAGCGTAGTAGAAGTGTAAGCAATGATATATAGTAGTAAGCGTGTGTCTAGCCTAATAGCAGGGTATGTAGGGGTAAGGTTGCGTCAAGGTAAAGGCCATCAAGTAAGCATACTACCATGCAAGTCCTATCATTGTATGATTATAACAGTAAGTAAAGCAATAGCAGTTCTATATTAGCCATGCGTAATAGGTGCTACGAGATTGGGTGGGATGTGGCACCTTCAGTGTAGTCATCTCTGTACTCCTCATGGTACTCACGATCCTCGTCCGTCTGGTTCTCCTCCGACTCTGCATACGTTCGAATTATAGTCGCGTTAGCGACGTTTATAGAATAGCACAAAGAAGCAATGAAAATTCAAAGGAGCCAAATGCACTCAAACATGGGTTCATTGCATAGAGTTCGATTTTAGATGAATTTTGGTCCTAGTTTCGTATTTTTCTGAGGTCATATGAATTAGTTATGAATTTCTGAAGTTTAATTCATCTCTGAAAATGGAAAAGGCTGGATTAATCCTGGGCTGACACGTGTCACACTGTGACTGGTCCACGTGGCATGCTGACGTCAGCATGACATCAGCATGACGTTATCATCTTGATTCCAAGCTAACAGGTGGGGTCCTGCTGACGTCAGCTTGACGTCAGCATGACATCATCAACGTCATCCGTTCCGACAGGTGGGGCTAGGGTCTCTTGGGTCACTGACTTGTGGGTCTGATCAAAGTCAACGTCAAGTCAATGGTCAACGGGTCGTGGTCACTAACAGGTGGGGCCAGAGTTGCTGACGTCAGCAACTGACGTCACCGTGATGTCATCATGATGTCACCTCAGCTGTGTTGTTACTGATAGGTGGGACCCACGTGACGTCGTCATGACGTCAGCATGACGTCACATACTGACAAGTGGGTCCGGAGTCTTCGTGTCGCTGACATGTGGGGCTAGGTCAACCATCAACATTGACCGATCAACGGTCAACCAGGTTGGGCCTTGACTGGGCTTTGGTGGGCCTAGACAGGGCTAGATTTGGGCCGGGCTCAGCCCGCCACGTGGCCTTGTCACAGAGTGCCACGTCGCCTTCTGGGTTTCGGGTCGGGCTCAAGTCCATGGCTCGTGGTCCACAGTGGACGCATGCGCCGATCTATGGTGGACCGCTTCTCCTTTCGGTGTACCACATCCACCCTTCTCCTCGTCTCTCTGTGGTCTACGTGCACTGGGTGCACGAGTGGGCGGTCCAGGGAAGAAATTTCCCCCCTTCCTCCAAGCGCTGGGTTCCCACCGGTGGCGTACCTCACCGGCGAGCCTCACCGAAGGCATAGGGGTGCGGTAGTGGGGTGCTACAGCTTCTCCAAGGTGCGGTGACTCCAACGGTGGCACTATTGCGGCGGCTAAGGTTTCCCAGGGGTCTAGCCACGGCATCGGCTGCTTGGGCATGACGGCGTACGGGGATGGCGTGGTGGCAGCAGCAGAAGCTGGACATGTGGTGTGCATGAGCATCACGGTGCTCCAGCGGGCTCGTCGGGCAGGTCGAGGGGACTTCTAGAGCCTCCGGTGGCTTTGGCCACAGTGGCGGCTTGATTCGGCCATGGCGGCGGTCCGTTGGTGAGCGGCGCAAGCTAGGTGGCATAGCAGCGGTCCCCTTTTCTCACGAATGAGCGCGTGGCATGTTCGTTCCTTGGCCAGTGTGCGTGCGTGTGTACCCAGAGGCTAGAGACGGCCTTGGCCTACGCGCTCCCGGTGTGGAGTGCCATGGCCAAAACAGCGAGGTCTAGCAGCGAGCAGGGAAAGACCGGGGCTCACCGTTGGTGTCATGGGAGATAGGATGGTGACGCAGTGGCGGGTCGTGGCCATGTTGAGACAAAGTCGTGCAGTGCCGAGCAGCATCGATGTAGTGGATCGAGGCGTTGTCCTCCGCTGCTGCGACACCGGTGATGTCGGGCGGCTTCGGCGCTCCTTCTTCCTCTATCCCCTCTCTCTCTTGGCTCGGGTGTGCGGTGGATGGCCACAAGGTGGCGGCAAGGCACGGGGACGCATTTGGGCAACCGGGGCTAGGGCTTTTATAGCCGAAGCTCAGCCAGGCATGGAGCGAGTGGCTAGGGATGGCCAAGGGGCGCGTGGAGGGCTATGATCGCGTTGAGGCCAGGGCTTTGGGGTCGCGACGCAACCACGGGCGCGATGGTGAAACTGTTTTCGTGTTCCTTGGTTAGCAAGGCGGGGGACAGGGAGGTGACAAGGTCACGGCTCGGCCATGGCCATGGCAGGCTCGCACGAGGGGGGCAGGGTCACGCCGCAGGCGTGACTTCTGCCAGACTCGGTCGGTCCAGCTAGCGGGGGGACCAAGGTGGGTGATGACACCTGGGTCCCGCTTGGCAGCGGCTTTCGTCGGGTGATGGTGTGCTGGCGTGCTGGCGCGTTGGGCCAGCGCAGTTAGGCCAGGCCTGCTTGCGGCTACACGTGGGCCAGCGAAGCCAGGTGAGCGAGCTGGGCTAGCTGGGGGAAAAAGCAGGCTGGGCCGACCGGTTGCTTGGGCTACAAGGCTGGCTCCTCCCTTTTCTCCTTTTTTTGTTTTTCTTTTCTTCCCTTTGTTTGAATTCAAATTTGGTTGGAATTTGAATTCAAAATTGGTGTACCTTATTCATTGGAGTTTTAGGAACTCTATTTAGCTATTTTGTATAACAAAAATAGGTGTAGTTTTGTTATACAAAAAATAGAATTAGTTTTCTCTTTAAGCATTTATTCTTTGGTTTTATTAATAATTACTTTATGGTTTATTACTTTAAAGAAGTTGTTAAGCATTACCTAAAGCAAATGGAAATCCAAATCACCATTTGAGTTAGTATTTGAATAAACATAATTAACAAATGACATGCCATGCTCATGAAATTGTCTAGTTGGGTTACTTCTAATGCAACACCTAGGGTTGGCTCCTACAGATGTCACTCAACATTGCATAGGGTCACAACAAAAATTTTGTGGTTGTGATTTTTGGTGTGTGGATTTTTGGGCTGTTACACCCGGTGACGGTCATGACATCCTTCCCTCTCAGTGAGGTCGTCCAAAACCAGAATGCCATAGGAAGAATCACAAAGTGGGCACTCAATCTGCTGGGTCAGGGCATTTTATATGCCCCTCGGATAGCCATCAAGTTCCTAGTGCTAGCCGATTTTGTCATAGAATGGACCGAGATCCAAATGCCACTAGCAGTCGTTGACCAAGAGTATTGGACGATGTACTTCAATGGATCGCTGATGAAGAAAGGCGCTGGCATGGGGCTAGTCTTTGTCTCACCCCTTAGGGTACGCATGAGGTAAATGGTTCGTATCCATTTCCATACCTCTAATAATGTGGATGAGTATGAGGCACTCATCAATGGCCTATGCATCGCCATCGAGTTGGGCATCTGATGGATTGACGTCCGAGGCGACTCCCTGCTGGTCATCGACCAAGTCATGAAGGAGTCAAGCTGTCACAATGCCAAGATGGCTGCGTATTACCGAGAAGTCCGCCAACTAGAGGACAAGTTCAATGGTCTCAAGCTCAATCACATCCTAAGGAGGCTTAATGAAGCAGCCAACACGCTGGTGAAAATGGCATTCGGCCGAGAGCTAGTGCCGACGGGCATCTTTGCCAGCGATCAGTACAAGCCCTCGGTCCGCTATGAGGAGCCAGAATAGACCGGTGATGGCCACCTGCCCTGGGCTTGGGGGATAACCAATCGTTGACTGCTTTAGACCCTAAAGTCATAGAGCTTGATGAAGATCCAGCGGCAGAGCCCGACCCTCTAGCTGATTGGAGGATGCCTTACCTCAATTACCTCCTCCGTGAGGTGCTACCAACAGACAAAATGGAGGCTCGGCGGATCGCACATCGCACCAAGTCCTTCGTCATTATTGAGGGGGAGCTCTACAAGCAAAGCCACACCAGGATCCTACAGCGCTGCATTCCCATCAAACAACGTAAGCAATTGTTGAGAGATATCCACGGTGGGGTCTACAGGCACCATGCCGCACCTAAAACCCTGGTCGGAAATGTGTTCTGACGGGGCTTCTACTGGCCAACCATAGTAGCCGATGCTGAACAGATTGTGCACACCTGTGAAGAGTGTCAAAACTACGCTTGGTAGACCCACCAGCACTCCAAATGATCCCCATCACATGACCGTTCATGGTCTGGGGGCTCAATATGGTTGGACCTCTTAAAACAGCGCCTGGGGGCTATATGCACTTGCTTGTCGCCGTAGACAAGTTTACAAAGTGGATAGAGGCTCAGACGATCTCCATGATCAAGTCTGAGCAAGCCGTGTTGTTCTTCATTGACATCATCCACCGCTTTGGAGTCCCGAACTCCATCACGGACAACACACACAGTTCACCAAGAAAAAGTTCCTCCGGTTCTATGATGAATACCACATCCACGTCGATTGGGCCGCTGTGGCACACCCCCACACGAATGGGTAGGTTGAGCGCACGAATGGCATGGTCCTACAAGGCCTCAAACCTAAGATCTTCAACTAGTTGAACAAGTTTAGTGGACGATGGGTTGCGGAGCTTCCCATGGTGCTCTAGAGCTTGAGGACGACCCCCAGCCAGGTGATCGGCTAAACGCCCTTCTTCATGGTGTATGGTTCCAAGGCTATCCTCCCAACCAACATCAACTATAGAGCACCGAGGGTTAGGGCATACAACAAGCAGGGAGCCGAGGCATCCCTTGGGGATGCCATGGATCAACTCGGCCAAGTACCAACAAGCGTTGTGCCTGTACCACAGCCATCGGGTGTGGGGTTAGGCCTTCAACATCAGGGACCTGGTGCTCTACCTCGTCCAGAGCAATAAGAACCGCCATAAGCTCTCTCCGCTGTAGGAAGGACCGTATGTCGTCGAGGAGGTGCTTTGGCCTAGCAACTACAATCTCAAGACCATCGACGGCAAAGTCTTCATCAACGCCTGGAACATCAAGTAGCTACATCACTTTTACCCCTAATCTATGCACGTACTTATGAAAATTAAGAATGATGTTTCTAAAATGAAAAACACTTTCTCTTATCGATTTCGCTATTGTCTCCTCGATCTTTAGTGACACCCGACCCCAGCAATGGCAAGGGGTCAGGCCTCACTCAAGGGCTGATAAGAGCATACCTATTCAGAAACAACCGCTATGCCTGAATCTTTTCTCATGTTAAGATCTAGAAGCAAGGGTTGTGAAATTAAACGCTGAGTAAAACTGGTCGAACTGCAAGAAACCTACGCCCTAGTGGCTATGGCATCTTAGCTCACCAGCATGATCAGAGTTTCTTCGCCCGCACCTCGATCTTTACAGCCTTAACAATAGAAAGGGTCAAAACGCATTAACCTTTTTATACATAAAAAGGAAGAAGAGCGGAAAGTCTATTCGACCATAACAAAAGTTAAGAACTTGTCCACTTATTACAAGTTCGCCGCCAGTCTTATATAACTAACTAATTTTGGGGGGATGGTCTCATCCTCTATCTTGGCAGATAAGTCCTGTGCCAGAGGGGCCACCTTCTTCTTGATGTCCTCTAGCTCGGCGTCAGAGTAGATGGGAGCAAAGCCTTAGCTCATTGTCGCTAGATCGATGTTCTCATAGTGAGAGCGAGCGATCGCGAATGATCGGTGAACGCCAAAGCAAAGCGCGTCCCTCATGATCTCAAGCGTTCAATCTATAATTCAGATGGCATGAACAGCAAACAAGCTCATCTCTTGTTCTAGGGCCAGTTCAAGGTCATCACAGACTAGCTAGACGGCAACGCGTAGGGTATCATGCTCGTCGCTCTCCTTCAAGAGGGAGGCCTTCACCGTGCCGAGCTCCTTTTCTAGGCCACACCACTTCATCACCTCCATGCCAAGCTTGTCATCGAGACCTATATAAGCCACATATCAATCATGTCAAAAGGTCTACCACGGATTCCAGGGAGAAAGACAATAAGGGAAACCGGAGGCTTACCGTCCACATCCGGCCGAAGCCTGTGCACCTCATCGCTCTGCTGGCTCTGGCGCTGACCGACCTCTATGGTGAGCCTAGTGGACATGCCCTTGGCTGCAACCTTCAGGTCCCTCTCCCCCTCAAGCTCATCCTTGAGGAGGTCGATCCGCTGCTAGACGTCAGTGTGCTCCTAGCAAGCCAAGTCATGTTCCGTGCGAAGCCCCTCTATAGCCTAGAGCAAATCATCTCGCTCCTTCAATAGCCGCTCGGCCTCCATAGCATCCGTGCATGCCCTCACGATCAGGGCCATGAGGTTCTCCCCGACCTTGTGGGCATCATCGCGAGCATCCTTCTCCCGGACTAGGAGGTCGGCTAGCTCTCGGGTGGTGGGGGCAAGCTCGGCCACCTCTTGATGGGTGGCAGCGAGCTGTGTGGCCAGCCCCTCACTCCGTCGTGCCTCTTTGGCAAGGAATTAGGACTTCTCCTAGCTATGGACCATAAGAGACTATGGAGAGGACAAGACTTAGAGGCACAGAAAGGGAAAATGAGGGTCGAAAACACAGTCATATCATACCTAGCCAACCAGGGCGATGACATCGCACAGCGGGCTCAGCACGGTGGTCTAGGCATGAACCGTAGTCCCAACCTCCATGTGGACACTCCCCCATTTCCTCTCCTCTATGGCGTCGTCGAGGGCAAAAAGTGTCACCCCTAGGTCCCGCCGGTCTACCCACCGGGTCTGGGATCCTCCCCACACATACGGGTCACTGCCCACCCGGACCAGAGACCAGGATGGCTCTACGCCAATCCCAAGCGGTGTCGACCCCTCTTGCTGTAGCAACTCCTCTAGAGCAAACCCTCCGGTAGTAGAGGGTGCAGGTGACATGGATGCGGAGGCCTATCCTATTGCCACATCCACTAAGGTTGCCTCAGGTTCACCCTCATCTATCTGCCCTGCCATAGGTGTGGCCACCCGCACAAATGATGGCTCCGGCTATGCCGCCTCTGCCTGTGACATAGTAGCCACACCCAGTCACGCCACACCCACCACGGGCACCCTAGACACATCCTCCTTTGTCTGCTCTCCCATGGACGTAGCCATTAGCTATGCCTCCTCGGTCGACGCCATGGCCGTCCCAGCACCACTCCCGCTCACCTCCTAGCGCGTTTGCCGAAGGAGGCTCTTCTTCGGCGCAAGCCACAGGAGAGTCCCACATCCCCCAACGCTGTAAAGAACATGACGGTCAGTTTATGGCAAAAATTTGTTAGAACAAAAGAATGAAAAAACTCTTGACTCACCTCGATGCCATTGGACAATGACGCTTTGGTGCCAGCCCGCCCGACCCTGGCTGCTCCTCATCGGCACATTGCCGATTCGAGCCCTCCCTATGCTCAGAGGGTCTGGATTGAGCGAATGGTTCCCACCGACTCTGAGGGTGCCGCGGGAGGCCCAAATGAGGTGGGGTGGCTTGATTCTATTGGCTCCAAGGGCACATCCTCTCCCTCCTACCCTGGGGCATGCCACGAGAAAGGCCCCACCTACGACAGAGATGGACCTCATCCCCACTACCTAGCTCGTCCCATTAGATGGGTGACCCAAAACTGTCCCCACCACCGAGCTCATCCCATTGGACGGGTGACCCAGAACCATCGCCTTCTTCTTCTACTACTTCTTCTTCTTCTTCTTGTTCTTCTTCTTCTTCATCATCTTCCTCATCTGAACCCTACTGTCGCTTTCCTTGGTTCAGCCTTGCCCGCTGCATCACCCTCAGCCTTGCCTTCTTGTCATCCTTCTCCTTCTTCCTCTTCTTGTCCGTGGCATGGTTCGCCACCCTCATGGCCGTGTGCTCTGGCAACAGCACGATGGAGGCCCGAAAGCCCAACCCCGCTGGCAACTCGATGAAGCCCACGTCTGGCCACATCATGGGATGTCCCAGGATCGGGAACATGGCATCAGACTCCTCCGTTGCCTCTTTGATGTGTTGCATGACCTCGCTATCATGGAGCGGCCCTTGGGCGAGCACCGTCCTGTCGAGCTATGCGCCGAGCATCATACCATATAGCGGGAGGGTGCATGCCATTAGCGGCGCCACCCTCCTCCCGTGATATGCCTCGATGACACCGGCCCCGCGGAGGCCATGGTTCTTCAGGAACATGATGGCATTGAGGATGTCGTGCATCCTCTTCTTTTCCTTCTCAGGAGGCCCCCATGACCACACCGGCGATGCCTCTTCGATGAGGCATCTGGTGAAGTCCGGCAAGGGGGTGGCAGCATCATTCTTCATGTAGAACCACTACGCATGCCACCCCTTGTTGGACCATGATAGCTGACAGGGCATATACATGGTGGACCGCTGCCCCCAGAGGTGGATGCTCGCATAGCCCATCGGCACTGGTAGGTCCCCAGCTCTATCCCTCTTCTTAAGCAGGGAGATGGAGAAGAAGTACCTCCATGGTTTAAAGTGGGGTTCGATCCCCAGGTATCCCTCACATAGCGCAATGAAGGTCGTGATGTGCTGGATCCTATTGGGGTTCAGATGTTGTAGCTCAATCTAGTAGTGGTGCAACAGTCCCTAGAAGAACGGATGAGGAGGAATCATGAGTCTACGCTCGTGGAAGCGCACGAAGAACATGACGTAGCCATTGGGCGGCACTGGCGCATCCTCATGACCAGGAACAAGCCACTCTGCCACATCGGTCCTCCCATAGAGAAGATTGTGCTTGACAAGGCCCTCCATGCGCGTGTGGGTGACATCAGAGTGATACCACATCTCCATGGGAGGCAAGGGCAAAAGAACGAGAGCTATCCTGGCGGAGGAAGAGCAAAGGCAATAGATCTGAAAACCGACGACGGAGAAGCAGAGAAGGCAAGACTGCGGTTAGGCATGTCAAAAGGTGAATGGAAAGGCTACTATTTATAAGGAAAGGCTAAGCGAGAGACGAACCATCCACCTAGATCTACGTGCCCACCGCACCGCATCACATCGCCTCTCCGAGCAACATGCGCATGCCACCTCTGGTAGCTCCCTCGAAGGACACGCCAAATGATGGTTCACCCCATTCGATGGGTCGAGAACCACCATAGGTAAGGATGGATATGGCGTTGAAAACACTATCACGGCCCATTTAGGCCTAGGAGTTCGAAGGTTGGCCCACCGACGGGTTCACAACCACTCTAGGGCACCTTTAGAGAGAGGGGTGGAAAGGTACGAGCCAACTAGTGGCCCGTACCCGGGCATACGAGTGCCGTAGGCATCCTGGCCCACGTTCGAGTCTTGGTCGATTCATAGTCCATGGTTTTTCCTCAAAGAAAGGCAGCAAGCCCTTAGGACTGGTCGAACTAACCCAGGAACTATATGGATTGGCCGTCAAGAATCTAGAGTTAGTCACCAGCTGACCCATGCCGAACCCCCATGAACGGGAAGCCAGGGCCCCACTCAGACTAGCCCATTAACAACTCACCAAGCACCATCATTCATACATCGAGGAAAACATGGCACTGCTTAGCCCCTCCATTTTATTAAAAAAATGCTTTGAGGGAGGATGATCATAAGACGAGTTGACCCCTCGACCGGACTCCTGCTATGCACAGGGGCTTGAGGGAAGTTGGACTCGCAAGGAGACCGAATACGTGGTCGCATGATGATGGCGAATCGATCGGATCAAAGGGAGGGATCGGAATCAAGAGAAATCTTTTCTGGCCCCCCGAATCCTACAGCTACATGTTACCAAGGAGTACGATCGTGATAGAAGGGAGTCGCAACCCACCAAGGCATCCCATGGGTAGTAGAAGATCAAAGCCCTCGAAGTCCCTCCATCCAAAAAAGCCTACGAAGAAGTATCCTACTCCCCTACAGGCTCAGGGGCTACTATCGGGTATCAGTATTAGGGATACCCGAAGAAGGGATCTGAGGACCATGGACGACAAACTCGCCCAGATAATCGAGGACGTATTTTAGTCTCGACCAACCCTGAAGGGACGGTTTCCACCTCACTAGACCCCTCGGGCACGGGCCCCATGTCGCCCGACCCCGAGGGTACAGGAGTCGTTCCGCCCGACCCTGAGGGCACAGGCTTTGTCTCGCCCGACCCCTCAGGCATGGGCTCCATGTCGCTCGACCCTGAGGGTACGGGAGTCATCCCACCTGACCCTAAGGGCACGGGCTCCGTCCCGCCCGATGGGGATCCATACCACCTCCAACCACTACGGGTCTAAGGGTACAACTTTGGGGTCAAACTTTTGACAACGGGAAGGAGGCGGGCACGTCTCGACATGACCCATGGCCACGTTAGACCACGCCTAGGGGTTCACATCACCAACAGTGATGGGTGCGTGGTCGTTGTGTTGCCTACTCCCCGTACGGCCGCTGACAGGCACGTCGGATCACCACGCCATCCGATAGGACAGGATGGGATGCCACGACCAGCTGATGACGTCGAGGCATGGCACTAGTGGTGAACATCAGCCCGACGTGGAGCCATTCCCGTCACCATCTACAGCGTCGGCTGGACCCGAATGAAGGAGAAGAAGGACGCGACGGCCCTGGAGGCCTTCTTCTCCCTCGCTTTTCTCCTTTTTCTCTCTCTATAACCTACACCTTCCCCTTTGCCTATAAAAGGGGAAGTAGGATGCCCCATGAGGGGCAACAAGCACACAGCTGAACGAGCTCAGCAAGACTCAACTCCGTTCGATCCTTTCACCAGAGACCTGGGACCTTCTATCTCTCTTGCCCGTTTGTAACCCCTACTATAAACTAGTGCCGATAACATGAGCAGCAGCAGATTGGACATAGGGACATTTCGCCTGAACCAGTATAAATCCTTGTGTCCTCTGAGCACACCATCCGGGCTAGACGCGCAGATACAAATTTACTAGCCGGTGGTTCGAAACACCGACACCATCAAGCCAAGTCTTGTCTTGATCTTCTCCACCTTAGTCACATGACTCAATGTCATGTCTCATATGCAATGAGCCCCTTCATCACATGTGTGAGCTTTGCAACATATCCAAGCCATTTTACCTCCATGGCGTAGGTTGCTCACACATGATGTACTTGTGGACTAATCACCTATGTATCTCACTCAAACACATATTAGTCCACCTAAACTTGTCACTCAATTATCAAAACCAAACAAGGACCTTTTAGGGAGCGACGACGATTTGAGGGCTCTTATTGAAGTTGCTCTAAGTGAGAATATATCAGAAGGCAGTACTTTTTAGAACCCTCATATGGAGACTATTTTCTTGAAAAGCCATTTTATCTCTTCTCATCTACCAAAACATGCAAAATAAATGAATCATCCCATTTATGAGCCAAAAGCGCCCTTACGTAGGACATGAACATCCCAATACACTCATCTTTTTTTCTCGCATCGTATTAGGTTTGTCCTAAATCAAAAATTTATATCTTTAACCATCAATTTCAAAAGAGAAATTGTATAGACTCATGGCATAAGATTTATAGTTTTAGATGATTCACTTTAAGAAATCCCGTCATAATATAATTTATATGTTGTTGTTATAAAAAAATTAAAATAGATGAACAAAGATAGGAATGTTTGATTTAGAGCAAAGCCAACATGATATGTACTCTAAAAAAGAACGGAGCAATAGCCAGGATCTAAGTGTATGATGATGCCATGACCAATCAGATTTGTGGTAGCAAACTCAGGATTACGATCCTGCAATGATTGTGCCGTCTGTGAACAAAATATAATAGTCAACTTATTAGGCTTTGTCTGGGTCTATAGATTGTTTCCAATGCAGAATGCCGCCACTAAATGCAATAAGATGTTTATTGTTACTGTACATTCCAATTTTGTCGCTTACTACCTTGTCTCAGTGGTATTTCAATATGTGCTTACCTAGCGGCCTAGCCTAGTAGTAGTATTTTAACATGCGCTACAGTACCCAGTCGTAGGATACTAAGGATAGGCAGCCTGTTCGGTTGCCTGGTTCGTGAAAAAGTACTATTGGCTGGTTTGTGTGGGAGAAAAATACTGTTTCGGCTGAAAATTTACGATCATTTACGACAAGCCACAACCAAACGAACAGGATGAGGATGTGGAACACATTTGATCGGACTTGGTATTTCAAAACTGATATCAAAGAAAAAGTAAGCACATGGATCGGTTCAACAGTTCCAACGTGTTTTTCAGTAGTGATAGTGGGTGCGAAATATTGTTATCTTAGGTGTAGCTTGGATAACATTAATGTTAAACATTTGTGGCAGTTTGCATATATATATATATATATATATATATATATATATATATATATATATATATATATATATATATATATATATATATCTTAGACTAATAGGATTGTACTCTCTCTGTCCAGGAAAGAATACAACTATGTATGGGTTGCGTGTTAGCAAAAGTAGTCCACGTTTAACCAAGTTTTTAGTGAATACTATTCACATTTATGACTCCAAATTAATTTATTATGAAAATATATTTCGTAATTAATCTAATGGTATTTATTTTATATCATAAATTGTCGGTGCAGAAAGTGACCAACTAGTAAATATTTTTAGTTTTGCTGTATGTTGTGATCGGAGGTGACCTAGCACTCAATGACATAGGATTTATACTGGTTCAGGCAACATGTCATACGTCCAGTCGAGGTCGGTCGGCGACTTTATTCCTGAGCCCAGGTGCTCAAAGTCTGTAGTGAGGGTACAAACGAGAAGGAGGAAGAAGGGGGTGTACAAGACGTTCGGTCGGCTTCGACCGGAAGGGTCGCGGTCGGAACTTGGCGGTATACAAGAAGTTCGGATGGCTCCGACCGGAAGGGTTACGGTCGGAACTTGGTGGTCCTGCGGTTGTAAGGGGCTGATGTCGTTCTAGTGAGTCTGGGCTTGAAGAAGTCGATCTCTCCCTCGGGGAAGGGAGCGCATCCCCTTTTATAGATGAAGGGGATGGCTTTACAGGCGAGAGAAGAGTACAGATATTTCTAAGTCTTGCTGCCTACGGTGATGAAAACTAGATAATGGTTGAAGCCCCCCAATATTGTCGATGTCGCTGTAGGATGTCGGATGTGTACGGAAGGTCGAGCTATCTTCTTCAGGAAGGATGACGCCGGTACCTGCAGAATACTTCTGGATGCCTAGTGGCATGTGAGGAGCTGTGCTATGTTCACCCGGTATGGCAAATCCTAGAGCCCATACCGCAATCGGTGTCCATAGACACGTGGAGGGCTTACCATATGTGAGTTTCTAGCGGCCCCTACAATACTTTGTGTCAGGGTGGCTACAGAGCACTGCTTCGTGCAGGGTATGGTCCCTGGTACAGTGGTGTTGACTTGTGAGCCATGCCTTGCCTTTCTCCGTACGCCTTCTAGTTCTTTCCAAGCGGGCGTCCCCGGTCGGATGGTCCTCAGTCGGTTCTGGCGCGCCAGTCGGAGAATAGTGATGGTGGTGTTTTTCCATGAATCCCGGTCGAAGACACGGGGTCGGAGTCGGAGACGGTCCTCGGGTCAGGCTTTTCGAGTGGAGGCTGTGAGGAGGCAGCCGGGGCCTAATGCTAGCGCTCCGATCGGAGTGGCCATTCGGAGCTGGCCTGAGCCTGAGCTAGTGCTCCGGTCGGAGAGATGAGCCAAAGGCGGCCTGGGCCTGAAGCGAGTGCTCCGGTCTATTGGTTTTACACTTTTGGGCCGGTGCAGCAGAAAGAAAGGCCATTTTCTTGGGCCGAGCCCTAGCGTGAAAGCCGGTCCCTGAGGGACCCTAGGTTTATGAACCCGATAGGAGCCCCCGAGCCCTCATGCGATTCAGGCAGAATCGTCCGAGGGATTTTTGTCTTGCCGGCGGGTGCGCGCGAGCGCACCTGCGGGTGCAGCCCCCGAGGCCAAGGCGGTTCAGGCCGAACCAGTTGGGGGTGTTGTCTCAGCAGGCATGTATGCATGTTTTTTAGTTTGAGACGGAATTTTGTTTAACCATGGCATCGTTGCGTAGCCGAGGTGTTTTTAAGCGCGGGGATTGGATTGAGATAGAACTTAATGATCCCGGCATTGGTGTGCGCCAGGGATCGGACGAGGAAGTTTTTAGTTTTGGAAACAAGCCCTGGCGTCGGTGCGCGCCATGAATAGAAATAACTTAGTTTCGGATGCAACAGAGTTTGATCTTTGGCGTCGGTGCGCGCCGTGGGATCGGGTAAGGTGGAGTCACGAGTAGACCCAGGCAGCGGTGCTCGCCGTGGATCAAAAGAGTTAGTTTTAGTTAGTGAAGCCGTCTGAAGCCGTTATGCGAGTTAAGGAGTCACGGTCCCAAGCCATAGCCGGATGTCGCCTATCCCATCGACGTGAATTAAGGAGTCGCGGACCCAAGCCATAGCCAGATGTCACCTATCCCGTCGACGCGAGTTAAGGAGTCGCAGTCCCAAGCCGTAGCCGGATGTCGCCGATCCCGTCGATGCAAGTTAAGGAGTCACAGTCCCAAGCCATAGCCGGATGTCGCCTATCCCGTCGACACGAATTCGAGGTCGCGGTCCCATGGCATTTAAACCCCCGAGCCCTGTCGGGCCTTCATGGGGGCTGTGAGTCATTTTTGCGCTACCCCATCCGGTTCCTCACAACTGGAGGGGCTGAGTTTCGTCGCCTGTCCCGATCGCTCGGGCTCGAAGACTAGCTCGATGAGCTCACTAACGGGTATGATCGAGTGGAATCCGGGTCCGTCGTTCGTGACGGGGTTGGCATAGCCCTCTTGTGACATTCCACTACTCCTTTACCTACAGTCCAGCAGATGCCTAGGTCGTTCCATAGACCGACCCATGTGGCCTGACGGCCTCCCCTCGATGGAGATTCTGTGGGCTTGGTGGGTTCAGGATCGAACGAGAAGGTTGAGATGACCCGGTTTGACAGACCGGGCGAAGGCCGCACGGTGCTCATCTATGGTTTTCTCCCCTGGCTCTGTTTGGTTGCTCATGTCGAATGAGGCAAGCCACCGCTTCATGGCGCAACACGGAGCGTTTTGGTGCATTTCGCTGCACGTGCGATGCTTAGTTCCCGAGCCCCCGGGCGGTTCATGCCCTAACCGTCCGGGGGTTCAGGCGTATGAGATGAATGCGCGTATGGATGTATGAATGATTTGTAATGAAATAGAGGGGCTTTGATGGTGTTTTACCTTGAAGACCGGAGCGACGGGGTTCGTCGGGCTCCAGTCGGAAATGTCCATCCGGGACCTACGCTTGTCAATCGTGGGTTAGTCCTTGCGTGAATAGTTTTGTGTTTAATGAACATATGCTTACCTTGATGACCTGAGAGACGGGGTTCGGAGAGCTTCAGTCGGAAATGTCCGACCGGGACCCGTGCTCGTCATTCGAGACGGAGTCAGCATGTCCCACATGGGGTGCCCCTTCGCTTCCTACCTGTATCTCAGGTGCTTATCCTGAGTGAATCGATCAACTTAGGAGGCTGGTTGATCTCTCCTGGGTGACTCGATCGACTCAGGGAGGTCTGGTGGTCTCTTCTTGGCGGAGATTCGTCGCTCTTCCTTCCTTCTTCTTTCTCACCAAGAGTGCCTATACAGGATCCTTTTGCAAACCCAGAGCGTGATGTCGGATTGGAGGTGAATGTTGCCCCGGTCTTGGCCGAGCCGGATGCCGCGTCATCGGGAAATGAGCAGCTCGAGCCTTCGTCGGTTGCACCATCGTCGGATGTCGTCGGGTCGGCCCAGTAGCATGTAAAAATATAATAGTAGTTAGCAAATGTAGGAAGTTTTAAGTTTGTGGGGAAGCCCCTGTGTAAGATGTTTCATGTGTGTTTTAATGACTGCAATCGGTTTTTGTTTTTTGTGATGGAGTTGCTCCGTTCGGGGAAGCTTGTTCCCTTTCGTTCCTTAGTTCTCCCTTAGCATAATTTTGTTTTAAATTTCTTTCTATCTCATACCTGCCCATTTGTTTCATAGGTCGCAACTTTGTGAGCCCGGGGCATGGCCCGTGAGGCTCGACCAGTCGTAGCCGTAGGAAAAGGTGGGGTGCAATCAGTTGGAATGTTCTAAAGCAAAGTTACGTAAGGTAAAACAAAGGAACGAACTACCCTTTTGTTCAGGTAGGAAGGAGTTTCTTCAGACAAAACCAAAAGAGTTCTTAAGGTAAAAACAAAAACAAAGGGGTAGTAGAGCCCCCTAGTGGAGCCCCTCGAGCGCCCCGAGCCGAAAAGTGTTCGGGTCAGGGTGCTCTTACGGGAGCGTTCGCTAAGTAAAGGTTAGACTGAAACTTAGGAAAAGAAGAAAAGACATAGCCGTTCCAAGGTCGTCGGAGAGAGCGTCGTCGTCGTTGTCCTTCAGTTGGTAGGCTTCCGGTCGGATCCCTTCATGCTCTAGTCGTCTAGATCCTTGTCTGCTACGCCCCCTTCTTCGGTCGCTGCCTCCTCGCCTTTTTCTTCCCTTGGCCTGCCGGCCTACCTCAGTAGGCGCTTGAGGAGCTAGCAGTCCTTGTAGAGATGGTTGATGGGATAGTTGTGGTTGGGGCATGGACCATCCATGAGTTTGTTGAATTGGTCAGGCAGTCCCTGTTGGGGCTGCCTGGGTGCGCAATCAGCTGCGGTGATCAACATGGTGACATCCGTCCGACGCTGATCCTTCCTGTTCTTTTTGCCCCTCTGAGTGGAGGGGCCTTCGTCTGGATCCGCGCGCTTGGGCTTGCCTTTGTCCCGACCTCCGCTGAAGACTGCTTTGACTGCCTCCTCGCCAGAGGCATGGTTGGTGGCGATGTCGAGTAGATCGCGAGTGGTGCGGGGTTTTAGGCAACCAAGCTTGTGGATCAGGGACTCTTAGTTTGTCCCGAAGAGGAAAGCGTTGATGACGTCTGCATCGACGACATCAGGGAGGGAGTTACAATGTTGGGAAAACCTGCGGATGTAATCCCGCAGGGATTTGCTGGGCTCCTGCTGGCAGCTCTTGAGGTCCTAGGAGTTTCCCAGGTGGACGTACGTCCCCTAGAAATTCCCGACGAAGACCCTCTTGAGGTTCGCCTAGTCGCGGATACTATCATGTGGAAGGAATTCGAGCCATGCCTGAACATGCTCCCCTACGCAAATGGGAAGATATTGGATGATGAAAAAGTCATCATCCACTCCTCCAGCTTGACAGGCAAGCCGGAAGTCTTCAAGCCAAATGCCTGGGTTTGTCTCCTCGGTGTATTTGGTGATGTTGGTGGGAGGCCGAAAACGCTGTGGAAACGGCGCTCTCCGGATGCGCCGCCTGAAGGCCTATGGCCCCGGGCCCTCAGGGCTGGGGCTCCGGTCATCTGGCCGGCGATCGCGCCTGGGGCGTGTTTCTCCGCTTCCCTCGATGATTCGGCCAGGGTCCGTGTCGCCTGCTACCGTATGGCGGACATCGTTATCGTGTTGGGCTCAACGACAATTGCTATCGACGCTACGAGCATCCTAGTGCGGTCGGTGTGGAGCAGACACCTGGTTGGACCGTGGTACGGCTGCCACTCCCCGAGCCGAGCCTACCGGCTGCGGCGGCGAGCGAACGGATTGATCCGGCTAGTGCGTCCCCGTCCCTAGTGGGGAGAGAGGGCGAGGGTCGAAGTCACGATGTAGAGCTTTTCGCCTGTTGGATGGCGGCAGCCTCTACTAGAACCCGGAGGTTTCGGTAGACTGCCCGCTCCTGAGGGTCAACGGGCTCGGGAACACCGCGGAGAAGCATTGCTACAGCAGCGATATTCTGGCCAGCCCGGGCGAATTGTGGGACATCGTTCCCTTCGCTCACAATGTCGTGCTAAACCTGACGAGCACGACCCTGGGCGCCACCCGCCAGGCCAGGCGCGTGGAGCGCAACGTGCTATACCGACGGCACCGGTGCAGACGGCGGCTGATTCTATCGTCATTGTCGTAATTCCTCAGCGTCTGCTTGCGTAGATGCGAGGGCTCCCGCACACGGATCTGGAGGGGTGTGAGTCTGCACAGACTCCGCATCCACCAGCGGTTGTTGCGGAGCGTCCGCCATAGCGCACTCCCAGGACAGACAGTGGCGGGGTGCCACGTCACCGATGCTTGAACCGTCGCTCTCGCCACCATCATCCAGAAGTTTGTGAGGAATGGTAGGAACGAAGCCCACTACTCCCACGAACTCGGACGTGAGGGGGGACGATGCCAGCATCCTTCGAAGCCCCGAGCGTAGGCGTCCGTGGAGGATGCAAGGCCGTAGGGGAACCGATCATATGGCGTTTGTGGCGTGGGCAATACATTTCCTCCAGGTGACTGGTGAGAGATAGCAAATAAAGAGTGAGTAGCACGCATATTACTTACAGTGGGGTTTGAGCAGAGAGTTTGCTCAGAATGAAGCGCAGATGCCGTGCCGTCGAAGTCGCGCGTCCCGGAGTCGATGGAGGACGTTCCTCCGACGGGTGCCGGGTCACGAGCCTCCTCGTGGAGGTGGAGTACGCCAAGCCGGTTGGCGATGAAGTCCAGGCTCCCGAAGCGGAAGGCCAGGAATGGCTCGAAGACGGGTGGAACCCGCATCCTGGCGGGTGAGACTGTGGGGAACTCCAGCGAGCCGAAACGAATCGTATCGTCGGAGCCCACCAGGCGGGAGTGGCAGAAAAATGGGCCATCTGATGACCAAGAGTGTTGAACGTATAGCGTCTTCCCCACGGACGACGCCAACTGTCGGTGCACAAAGTGACCAACTAGTAAATATTTGTAGTTTTGCTGTACGTTGTGATCGGAGGTGGCCTAGCACTCAATGACACAGGATTTATACTGGTTCAGGCAACGTGCCCTACGTCCAGTCGGGGTCGGTCGGTGACTTTATTCCTGAGCCCAGGTGCTCAAAGTCTGTAGTGGGGGTACAAACGAGAAGGAGGAAGAAGGGGCTTCGGCGTTTCCCCCCCCCCCCCCCCCCTCTTCTTCCCCTTCTCCCTCTTCTCTCTTGGTTCGAGTGCATAGTGGATGGCCTCCATGGTGGCGACGGGGCGATGGGACGAGCTAGGGCTCCGGGGCCGGGGCTTTTATAGCCGATCTTGGCCATGGAGCTCGGTGATCGGCGGATGGAGATCGAGGGGCGATCGGGGGCGCTCGCTTGCATCCAACGGCGCGCGCATGGTTGCGTGGGTGTGGCGCAAGGGGAGATAGGGCCATGCCCTGGGCGTGATCCCCTGGCCCGCTCCTACCATTGCTGTCGGCCTTTGGTCGCGCGGCGGTTGAGGCGTGGGGGAAGACGACACTATTGCGGGGTGTGGCTGACATGCGGGGCCCAGTGGCAGCGGCAGCAAGGGAAACGGGGAAACGCGCGGGCGTGGGCGACGCGCGCGGGGCTGCTTGCTGGCCTGCTGCGCGCGAGTTGGGCCGGCCTGCTGCGCGCTGGCGGGGCTGCTTGCTGGGCTGCTGCGCGCTGGCGGGCCGAGAAGCCGAGCAGGCCTGGGCTGCAAGGCCTTCTCCTCTTTTCTTTTCTTTTCTGTTTTCTTTTTCTACTTCCTTGATTTGAATTCAAATTTGGTTTTTTAAATTTGGATTCCAAATTGGTGCACCATATTCATTGGAGTTTTTGATATGAGGCCCACAACATACTTATATAAATATTAGTAATTTATTTAGCTATTTTGTATAGCAAAAATAGGTGTGGTTTTTGTTATACAAAAATAGAATTAGTTTTTCTCTATAAACCTTTATTCCTTAGTTTGAGTTTTAATTATTAATTATTTTATGGTTTATTATTTTATTAGAGTTGTTAAGCATATCATAACTCAAATGAAAATCCAAATCACATTTTGAATTAACAATGTATGCAATACTTTATTTTGTTAGAATTTAAATAAACACAATTAACTAATGTCATGCCATGCTTATGTGTTGACTTGGGTTGGGGTTAGACCTAATGCATCTCTTAGGTTGGGTTAGTATACATGACACTCATCATCACATGGGAGTTTTTAAGAAAAATTTTGTAGTTGACATTTTTTGGTGTATGGATTCTTGGGTTGTTACACCCCCCTAGATGATTCTGCCCGAATCACCCGGGGGCTTGGGGGCTACACTAGCGGGTGCGCTTGCGCGCACCCGCCGTCAAGATAAAAATCCCCCAGACAATTCTGCCCGAATCGCCTGGGGGCTCGAGGGCTCCTGTCGGGTTCATACACCCGGGGTCCCTCGCAGATCGGCTTCTCAATAAAGGCTCGGCCCAAGCAGACAACGCGCAACTCATAGGGCCGGCCCAAGTATCTAAACAATAGGGCAGAAGGGCGATCCAATCACCGATCGGAAGGTCTGTCCGAAGAGCAGCAGCGCCCATTTTCCGATTCTGGCCCACCTTTCTGACCGGAGGGCTCACTTCGGTCTCCGGTCCGCCTCCGGACGGCCTCTCCGACCGGAAGGCCTGGCCAAAGCACTACTTCCGACTCCGACCCCACGTCTCCGACCGGGGTGCGCAAAAACCCTGCTCATCGCTCTTCTCCGACTGGCGCAACCAGAGCCGATTGGGACCAACCGACCGAGGACGCCCGCTCGGAAAGAGAACCAGGGAACAAACGGAGAAAGCAAGGCAAGGCACACAAGTCAAACCACGATACCAGGGACCGTACCCTGTACACCTGCAGAAATAGTACTCTGCAACCTTCCTAACACAAATAGTGTTGTAGGCGCCGACATTTTTCCTACAGTATTGTGGGCGCCATTAACTCCCTTACGGTAAGGCTCTCCCCATATGCCTTTGGGCATCGACAGTGTTGTGGGCGCCGGCATTTACTGTATCGAGTGAACATGGTGAAACTTCTCACATGCCTCTAGGCATCAACAGTATAGCAGGTACCGACATCTGCCATACCCGAACAAAACGACGCAGCCTCCCACGTGCATCCAACATCCAACAGTGTTGTGGGCGCCTACCATCATCCTGTATCCCGTCGGCGTGGGCAACAAGACTTAGAAACATACGTACTCTCTCCCTCTCACTTATAAGGCCACCCCCTTCATCTATAAAAGGGGATGCGCTCTCTCCCAACATTCAGATTCATTCAAGTGATTATAGATTCATTAGATCAGATCAAGTTCTCTAGTTCACGACCACAGAAACGCCAGGTTCGGATCTCAAGCACACGCTTGAATACTTAGCCTATAGCTGGGCTCCCGTCACTCTCGGTCCTTTCGACCGGAGTCCGACCAGACCTCTTGTACCCCCATCTTTCTCCTTCTTGTTTGTAACCTCACTGCAAACTTTGAGCATCTGGGCTCAGGAATAAAGTCACCGACCGACTTGAACTGGACGTAGGGTACGTTGCCTGAACCAGTATAAACCATGTGTCATTGAGTGCTAGGCCACCTTCGATCATAACGTACGGCAAAACTACAAATATTTACTTGGTGATCACTTTCTGCACCGATATATTCATTGTACAATCATGTTAGCTTAATAAATCTATGCTTTAATTATAATTATTAAAATGAGTTAAATTTCAAGGATCTAAATGGGGCCTAAACAATTTATAATTTGTAATGAATGGAGTAACACTCGTAGAGTATTATTCGGTAGTATCATGAATGTTTGCTTGATCAAATTTGGAATAATTTAATTTAGAACTACGGTATTCTTTCCGGGTAGAGAAGCTGTAATCATTGGACTGTCACTGTGCCAAGATGGGTGAAAGGAGGAACTGAAGCCTGGCCCTTGTTTACCCAAAATACAAACTTTGGCACTATGCAAAAAGAAGATTTTCCGTCACATTAAATTTGCGGTATATGTATGGAGTACTAAATGTTGACGAAATCAAAAACTAATTGCACAGTTTGGTTGTACTTTACGAGACGAATGTTTTGAGCCTAATTAATTAACAATTGAACAATTATTATGAAATACAAACTAAAAGCTACAGAGAATTTCAGCGGTGCCAATTCGACCGGCAAAACTAAACGGGGCGCTGTATGATGTGAGCTCCAAAATCAAGGAAGTCGATCCGTTGCCCTTTTCTCCTTCTTGGGAAGAGCGTAGGTTCAGGTCTGCAGCATGC
Source organism: Miscanthus floridulus (assembly GCF_019320115.1). Taxonomy (NCBI): domain Eukaryota; kingdom Viridiplantae; phylum Streptophyta; class Magnoliopsida; order Poales; family Poaceae; genus Miscanthus; species Miscanthus floridulus. The sequence continues at coordinate 85,500,196 of NC_089597.1, forward strand.
CGCAGCAGGTAGTGTTCGTTCGGGACCTCCCCATGCCGATGCACGCTTCTCTGATTCTCTCTAGCATCACTTCACCCAATCCTTCCTCAAACAAAAACAGGCACCATGCAGCCGGCTCAACTCACGGTAAAAAACTTTGCATTGCCAATGGAAATGGAACCTGAAAAATTGCTTACTGTTTGAAATGGAGTTAACTAGAGCTAACTTACCCAACAATCATGGTGTCATTTCAGATTACGTCTCTCAAACTCAACCATGTGTCCATGTACTACTTAGGATATGCACATTTGAATATTTCATCATGTTCGCTTGTTGATTTCAGCCAGTCTAAACCAGCTAACCAATGATATTTTTCTCTCCCAATAAACTAACACCAACCAACCTAAACAGTCCAAACCAAATCAAAAACCAAATAGCGAACGTGCCCTCTTTGCCAAGAATTCGAGTGAGAGATGTTACCCGCGGTAAATTGGGAACTGAACTATTCATAAACAGCGATGACTATTCAGAAATAGTAGAAGAGCATGCAAGTGCATACGTGTACTGGTGTCTGGTGCGTGCATGGATGGCGTTGCAATGCAGCACATGGAGGTATCCACTGTAAAGAAGGCGAGTTGCCTGTTTGCCAGGAGCCTACGGATCCTAGGCTGTTCTCCCCAGTCTCAGTCTGTGGCTCTGTGCAGAGATTTGAAGGGCCTGGGGCTCTGTGCGAAATTATTGCTCAGCCACCGTAAATTCTCGCTGTAAAAGTTTCAAAAAAAAATTCTCGCTGTAATTTGGTGCACGGATAGTAAAACTACTGTTGATCAGTCATCGATCGCTATGCTTTTGAGAATGACATGGCAATTGGCATAGTTTAATTATCAAGTTATGCCTGTTTAGACTTTAGAATTCAGGAATTCTGTGGAAACCTACGAGAAATGAAAGCTATCAATTTTTGCAGGGATAAATAAAGATAACCACTAATATCGTAACATAATTTCTATATACCACATTAGCATGGAAAGCGTAAGTTTAAGAAAGGTAAAAAAATAGAATAATTCAAGTTAGATATACAAGCTATCCAGTATTCCCGTTAACGAGTCACACTATCCACCAACATCTATTTAGTCGACATCAGCAAGCCACACCATATACACTACCGTTTATTTATAATAGTCTACCCTTCATGCAAATATCCACACCAATGAGCTGCATAAGACAATGACTATAGACCATTTGGTTTCAAATAATTTGTGATCCCCACATCACGCACTGGTATCCTTCTAGTTGGTTAAGTTACTAACTTCCATGTTTTGTGCATATGGAGCGCCTCACATCAACAATTTCTTTTGTTAGGGTATCGTGAAACATTCACTACTATATTCAGCCTTTTCAAAGTTGACCTAAAAGGTTTCCAGAGATGGGCATACAACCGGGCTCTCTAGGATGTTCACCATTGATCGGTTTTTGTAGAAGCTGTCATAATGTTCGTCTCTGGAAATATTTTTTTAAAAAACAAAAGCCCGTGGGCAAGACTGTTCTCGAGCCGCTCCTAGGTATGTCATGGTCATAGCCACCCAAGCCCGCTCCCAGGCTAGCCACCATCGCTGAGCCCGCTCCTAGGACCCCATTGTCGTAGAGCCCGCTTCTAGGCCAATCGTCGAGCCTTGCTACCCCGCCATTGCCTGACCTTACTAGATCTAAATGGTCGCAACATCATGCCTTGTAGATCCAAATCTGAGGCCACAAGGAGCCCATGGCTGCCACCAACAATGGGGGCGAGGACGAGGCATTGCCGACACAACTAGGAGGCCACACCTTCCACCAATGATGAGGACGACCAATCGACGGTAGGCACATGAGCCCTCACCCCATGGATCTCTAGAGCCCTAGCGGTGGTGAGGAGGCGGTGGATCTCCGGAGCCGTGGTGGTGTTGAGGATGGCGACTGGGAGGAAGAGGCGGGGCGCCGGATCTGAGCCCTTATCACGTTGGAAACGTGGGCGACTGGATCTCGGACCCTTTGTTACGCTGGAGAAGTGGGTGCGGCGCCGTCACTGAGCATCCTCCCTGACGTGCGATGGCCACTGGAGAAGCGTGCGTGCAACCTTGGCTCTTGGCATCGCCGCCAGGATTCCTCTCGTGCCTAAAGCCACGACACGCCTCGGGCCATGCGTGCATGAAGAAGAGAGAGGGAGGAAGCGAAGGGAGATCAGAAGAAATGGAGGGAGCGGCGTCTTTCGCATGTGGGAGAAGAGACCGGGAGAGGGAGGTTCGTCGACGAACTTTAGGGTTTGCCCATTCGATCGGTTACATAGTTTTGTTATTTAGAGTAGTGCTAATGCCTAGTTTTAGAGCATCTCCAACAATCTTTCTTAAACTCATTGTCTAAATCCTTATATGGAGAGCCATTCTAATAAAATTTGCTCTTTAAATTTTTTCACCTTCCAACAACTTATATCCATATATTGTTTGGCATTTTGGAGAACCACGCCTCCGCTCTCTATCTTTGGCGAGTGGGAAATCCAGAATAGAGGATAGAAATATTTAGAGATCTAGTTGAAGAAGGTGTTGGAGGGGATTCTTTTCACCAAAATCTCTATTAATATTGGTACAAAAAGGGTATACAGAGACACTTAGAGTTGCACTTATCTATATCTCTTATAAAGCTAGTCTTCACTATCAATTCTATCTAATCCCACAATGTTCCATGCCATCAATCCCCTAAAGTTCTTTCTGATAGATGAAAAACTCCCACCCCTCAACAACTCTCAAACATGTTTTAACAAAGGGACACTTCCTTCATCAATTTCCCAAAATCCTCAATTCCGAACCCACATCCATTCATTTGGATGTAAGTGCGCATGCATACGAAGATCAGTGTTTGGCCTCCTTTTGTCCATCTATATATTATGGCTTTGTGCTCTAGGATGAAATTCTGTTTCTTTTATTGACAGGGGCTATAGTATTTGGCTCACAAAAAATGATTGTGCGTTTAACAATTGCTAATTGAAAATACTTTTTGCAGGTATTGTTCATGGGGACGCATTGGCTTCGGTTCTGGGCTCTGTTACAGCGCACCAAGGAACTTAAGAACCACCTAATTTACTCTTGCCGGCTACTAGAAGCAATGTCAATGGAGTTCTTGGCCTCCCATTGATGGCCTTTTTTTCATGTTGGATATTAATGTTAACACACATCGTGTTGAGTGAGCGAAACTTTATAATAATTTTGGATTGATCCTCTTTTTTAAAGAGGTGTGAAGCCGAATTTTATCCATTATCTAAAAAAAAGTATCAAGGGCACCTATACTGGTGTTGCGTCCCAATTCTCCCGTGAGAAGCACCAACAAATGCCCCCACGGCCCTAGCCTAGCAAAGAAGTATGTTTCCTCGTTCGTATGCAATGGTAGGATTTCTATATTTCATCTCTTTTAATTAAAATTGAGTTATTTGCTCTCACTTCAATATTAATGTCCTATAAATTATATATTGGCTTTTGCATCATTTTGCTCTGCTTCCTTCCTAGGGTTTATGCCGAGTAATTTATCTAGTATGTATACCATTCAAATGTCCCAAACATTTATCGAGTGCCATTTGCGGGATAAATCGACTGATACAATCAAAACCATTATGTAATACAAATGTATAGTTTTAAATTTAGTTAATTTTCATCGAGAACCATATGCATAAATTATGTTTGAAATTTTAGTAACAACACAGGGGTATTTATCTAGTAGTTTACGAGGAGGATTTTTTTTTTTGAGGGGTACGAGGAGAAATTCTGGATTCAAGCGATCGTTTATATAGTAGGCAAAAAAAAAGACTGTTTTTTTGCACCGAAACTGGGGAAAGCACGAGGTGGGCTCGAAACGATAGGGGGCCGAGAAAGAGGGTTTGTACGAACTGGGCTCGAATCAATGGAATGGGCATGTGCCGAGAAAGAGGGTTTTGCAGGAAGAGGGGGGAAAAAGGAGGAGAAAGAGGAAGAGGGAAACCCTTGGCCTCGCGCCGTCAAGTAGACTCTCGAAACACGTCACACTCCGCCTCTCCCTCCGCGCACCTGCCTGCATCCGCGCCGCCACTTCCCTTGCTCGCCTCCGCCTTCTGGAGCGAGCGGCACCGCGCTAGCGGCAGCCATGGCGCTCGCCTTCGACGAGTTCGGGCGCCCCTTCATCATCCTCAGGGAGCAGGAGAAGAAGACGCGCCTGCGCGGGCTCGACGCGCAGAAGGCCAACATCGCCGCCGGCAAGGCCGTCGCGCGGATCCTCCGCACCTCGCTCGGACCCAAGGGCATGGACAAGATGCTCCAGTCCCCCGACGGAGACGTCACCATCAGTACGCATCTGCTTCCCTTCTTCATTGGATGATTGTGTACGCTGGTCGTGGTGTAGCATGTGTACCGGGATGGGGCGATCTGAGAGGGAACGACCCGCCGCCCTTGGATCATCGACCCAGGTGGCCCAGGTGAAGTGGTAGTCCTTTGAGAACCAGGGTTTTTGAGTGGCGGGTGAATGTCTTGAGATCTAGCTTATTGCCGGACAGTTGCTCGAACTGCCCGCCCCACCCGCTGCCCTTGGATCATCGACCCAGGTGGCCCAGGTGAAGTGGTAGTCCTTTGAGAATGTGCAATGTTTCGGTTTTGGGTGTTAATTCGCCAAATCCAGTTTTGTGTTTTACAAGTTCATTTTGCAGTTATTTACACGATACAAGCCATCTCACTGAAAGTTCTGCCTTATGACATGCCAGCAAATGATGGGGCCACGATTCTGGAGCAGATGGATGTTGACAACCAGATTGCAAAGCTGATGGTGGAGCTGTCCCGCAGTCAAGACTATGAGATCGGGGATGGTACCACTGGGGTGGTGGTTATGGCAGGGGCACTCCTAGAGCAGGCTGAGAAACTTCTGGAGCGTGGTATTCACCCGATACGGGTCGCCGAAGGTTATGAGATGGCATCAAGGGTAGCTTTTGATCACCTTGAGCGCATCTCCCAAAAGTTTGAGTTCAGTGCAGACAATATAGAGCCCCTGGTTCAGACATGCATGACGACTCTGTCGTCAAAGATGTAAGTGATAATACAGGACCTTCTGTTCAATCCATCAACTTTATGATGCAAGTGTTTTGTTTAGTAATTTCTAGTCTGAATTGGTTCTTTGGCATCATGAATTTTAACTTGTTTATTTTTTCTGTATTGTGTCATTTATTTTATTCTGAAGTAAAAAACTTCTGTCTGCTGAGGATGTGACATGATCACATGAAACTTTTTTCTGGTTTTCTTCCTTTTATCTGTGTTGACCTAACAGAAATAGGATAGCAGATTGCATTGGTTTGCGCGCCCAACCATTGGGTGATTCATATATATATACAGCAATGATTTTTCTTTTGTTCTTCACATTATCAACTCTGTAGTTCTGCTCCTTGTATGATTTTTGTTGCAGGTAATGCTCATATACCAGAAGATATATTTTTCTACTCCTTTATGATACTTTCTTTGTTGGTAGATTTTTGTAGAAAAACAGAACAGAATGTCTGATGGTATATATTCCTCTTCTACAGTGTTCACCGTTGCAAGCGGGCACTGGCAGAGATTGCTGTCAAAGCAGTCCTTGCTGTTGCTGATTTGGACAGGAAGGATGTTAACTTGGATTTAATCAAAGTAGAAGGCAAGGTCGGCGGGAAGCTGGAGGACACAGAGCTAATATATGGAATTGTCGTTGACAAAGATATGAGCCACCCTCAAATGCCAAAGAGAATTGAGGATGCTAAGATAGCCATCCTGACGTGCCCATTTGAGCCCCCGAAACCTAAGACAAAGCATAAGGTTGACATTGATACTGTAGAGAAATTCCAGACACTGCGTGAGCAAGAGCAGAAGTACTTTGATGAAATGGTTGAGAAATGCAAGGTAAGCACTAAACTGTTTAGTTGTGAATATCCTAGTTTTTGATACCTGGCTGATAATGATCTTATATTGGTTTGGATGCGAGATCCTCAATTGAAATAATTTATATTGTTACATTGCCCAGTTTTCATTTGTCGACAATTGTTTTATTGTAAATGTTTCAAAAACTTTGAAATATTTCCCTTTACAATTACAAAATAAGGTATTATGCGTGTATCAAGCATTCAAGCGTATTCGTGTCATTCAGTGTGTTTGCTTTGCTCAGTAACTATTCACATATATTCTGTAGGATGTTGGTGCAACCCTGGTTATTTGTCAATGGGGTTTTGATGATGAAGCCAATCATCTATTGATGCACAGAAATCTGCCAGCTGTCAGATGGGTTGGTGGTGTTGAATTGGAATTGATTGCCATTGCTACAGGTCCACATGCTCCTATAGCTCACTCATGATTAATTGATTATAACTGACCTGCAAATGCAATACCTGATATTTGAAAACTGACTGTAGGAGGACGGATTGTTCCAAGATTTCAAGAGCTGAGTCCAGAAAAGCTAGGGAAGGTATCATCTTCTGCACACATTTTATTTCAGTTATATGGAACCTGCATAGTTGACCATATCTTGACGATGTGGTGTCCAATTATGCAATTGTAGTGCCCAAACTAGAGTGAACAGATCATCCTTGGGGACAGGGCATTGCATTGATATTTTTTTCGTGTATAATAAGTAACTCCTTTATTGTTTCTGACAGGAAACAAATGAGCAATTTCATCTGTTGGATAAAAGTACTTGTTTATTGTTGAATTGTTAGGATATTTACTGATTTTTAACTGGTTTCTGAGTTTATGAAGGTGATTTAATTATCACTGGTCAATAAATTGAATCCTTGACTTCAATGTGGTCAACTGTAATGGCACTCTTAGTAGCTTAGCAGTTTGGTTTAGCCTTTTTTATCAAATTGTGTTGATCCCATTTGAATGCCTACAATACAGTACATAAAAAAAATCTGCAGGCATCTGTATGGATTGCAAATAGCTATGTGAAGCATCATTTTGATTGATCTGCTTGAATAGGCTGGATTAGTCAGAGAGAAGTCATTTGGAACAACCAAGGACCGGATGCTTTACATTGAGCAGTGTGCCAATTCCAGAGCTGTAACTATTTTCATTCGTGGTGGTATGTTCTGATGTTTGTATCCTTTTTCTTGATTTCATATAACATCTATACATATGCCCACCTCCTTTATCAGACATCAACATCAACATTTCATATGATTTGGAAACACTCCACAGCTGTTCTGAATAAAGTGACTATCATCTAACAGAGTGGATGCTATCCTAAAAATTAATAAAAAAAAGTGGGGGCTATGTAGCTGTATCAGTATTCTGATTGAATTTTCAAACCAAGGATTGTCTTGTATAACTGGTGGTATTAATCCTGCTGCATCAGTAACCAATATTGTATACAATTTTGTGCAATGAAAGATTTGTAGGCAAATCATTTGTTGGACAACAAAGCTACAAATATTTCCTTATTTTGGTTTGTGGTAAAAACTATCTACTGCTGTACAGGAAATAAAATGATGATTGAGGAGACCAAGCGCAGTCTTCATGATGCTCTTTGTGTGGCAAGGAATCTGATCCGCAATAACTCAATTGTGTATGGTGGTGGCTCGGCAGAGATATCTTGCTCAATTGCTGCTGAAACTGCAGCAGATCGGCACCCTGGAGTTGAGCAGGTGCTTGTTGTCTTTGGAGCTTATACTTGCTGCGATGTAATATGGTACCTTCTGACTGTTTCTTTGATGTGCAGTATGCTATCAGGTCATTTGCTGATGCCTTGGACGCTGTTCCACTAGCCTTAGCTGAAAACAGTGGTTTGCCTCCAATTGATACCTTAACTGCGGTGAAAGCTCAACAAGTGAAGGTATTTTAATTCTGTATTCCTTTTTTTTTTCAAGTATATTACTTTAAATTTTTAATAGCTGCCGTGGCCTCTTGAAACTATGTGATAGCTCTGGATCCTTTTACTTGTCATCCAGATCATACTCGATTTGTAGTTTGAATTTGGCCTTGTGTAACATTGTCTTTTTTTTTCTCCACCATTAAGTGCGCTTGTACAATCTGATTTAGTACAGTAGTACTACATAATGTGATTGTTTCAGCACTTCTGTTGTGGTCGCAATGCTCTTTGTAGTGTTTCAGTATGGTATTCTTGCTGTTAATCATTACTGCTTAGGTATACTGCTTGGAAACCGTAGTGACATGTGTTTACTGAACACCTTTTCAGGATAGCAACCCCCATTGTGGCATAGATTGCAATGGCGTTGGCACCAATGACATGAAAGAGCAGAACGTCTTTGAGACCCTGATTGGCAAGCAGCAACAGATCTTACTTGCCACGCAGGTGGTGAAGATGATCCTCAAGATCGACGACGTGATCTCGCCATCTGAGTACTGATGAAGCCTGGGAAAGAATAGACAGCTGTGCTTGGTGACAATTAGGCGTCAGAGACTCAGAGTGGCTGCGAAGCCGAGTCGGTTTGTGAACGGCGCCGCGGTTTGAAAAGCAAAAACCATTCCACATGCTGTGCGGTTAATTTGCCCGTGCCAATGATGGTACCTAAAGAAGTAGCTGCTGCAGCTGCGTGCGCACACTTAACACTTAGCAGAGCACTATCTGAACAGATTCGATGATGCGCTAGCTACCTTTTTTGAGTAAATTCTGATGTCACAAAATTATAAGGCTTTCTTTAATGTCTTGAAAGTTGTTCATTTTCCATGAATACCGTTATGTGAATTTTGTGTTTCTTGCTGCCGTTTCATCATGTACCGTGAAATAATGGGTCTCTGACTATATCGGCCTACAAGATGAGAAGGTCTATCCATCAAATTTCATTGCAGATATGTCCTTGTGAGTCTAACATTATGGGCCCACCAAAAAATCAAGCCCACGGGCTTTTTCCCATCCTGAGGGGGGTTTGTTCGGCTATTTCTGTAGCTGGCTTATTTGGCGTGTGCAGACAAGACAGATGACGTCTTGTTTAGCGTATCTTGGCAAATTCACCCTTTGACCTATATAAAAAGAGTAATACAAAATATTCCTTTGATTGTTCCTGGTCTTTCTATCAAATGTTTATTTTGGCTATTTGTTTTTGAAGGATTAGATATTAGTTGAAAATAAGACAAGAACTTGTGAGTTTGTGATGGATAATTCCAATCTACTATTCTTCTAAACCAATTTCTTTGAACTGAAACGAGTGATCTGATAAATTTCTAAGTTATGTATGTTGCTTTGTTAAAAATGAACCCCAAGGCAACCAAGAGAACAAGCCAAGCAACTAGTCAGTACTTGGTCTTGCTATTTGCAAACACGAAAAACCTGGACCTACCAGGAATGTATAGATGTTTAATATAAAACGGTAATCCTTGTTTACTTAGTCTTGCAATTCAACATTTTTAGATAGCCTGTGGCAACAAGCATGTTCACTGTAATGAATTTTCTACTTTTTTCTTTGTCTATAAAGACATTTGAGTTAAGTAAGTTTTATTTGATGTTTACTTTGTAGCAGAAATATGGATGAAATGAAAGATGGTTTTCTAATGTCCTCCAAGGGAAGGAAACAAAGCAGTAATATTTGATAGTGTGTGATTCGAAGACTAACGAAGATGTATATTTCATTTTTTACTGAGCAATCCTATGTTCGTACATTTACAAGAGTGTCTTTTTTTTTCAGTTTTTTAGATTTTCATAGTTTATATACCATTTTCTTAATTTTTTTTGGATGGAACTCCCATTTATATTTTATTTTGTAGCACTTTTTTTTTTTGAATCGAACATGTTTATATTTGGTGTTCTACATTTTTTTTTATTTTGGCATCCACCAGAGTAATTTCTTTGAGTCAGGCGTGAAATTCCTGCTGATCTCACACAGTCACGCATCCTTCCAAATGCGTGTCTGACGCAGATTCCAGACATGGGAAATTTCCCCCGATTCCATACATGGATTGGGTGGTGGGCAGGGTTTAACCAAATCCAAATGTGGATTAGAAGCATTCGTATCTACCTAAACCAAATCGAGGAATATACAACACACACTTTGCCCCCAAGTCAAAATTCCTTTAAGGCATTGTTTGATACATTTGTACCTACCTTAATCCACGTACGTTGGAGTGAAAATTAAATTAATTTCCATCCCCAATCCATCCTAACACATATGTGTTGAAGTGGAAATTAAATTAAATTTCATTCTCAATCCACTCTAACACACATGGATTGAGGTACGAGTGTATCCAAAAATCTCTCAATCTTCTTCAATCCTCTTGGATTGGAAATTAATTGAACAAGTCATAACTAATAACTCATCCCCCCCTCAAACCAGATGGTGGCTGAAGGCGCATCAGGCTCCGACAGCCCTGTGCCAAAGCACGCTAAAAGCCCCATGTTTGGTTTCAGTAATTGAGATTACTAGTGGACTAACCTTTTGAAGTGTTGATTATAAGTGAAGTCTACACCAAAATGGGAGGCTACAAGTTGGATGAAGGGTGATCAATCCAAATGGGGCAAGCTCACACTTGGAGAGAAGATGAAGAGGTGAAAACAAGCCCGAAGGCAAAGGTACATCTTAGGGGTTTTGTTTTCACCAGCTGAGACTCAATAGAGTGTGTGGTCGTGTTTAGGATAGACAGTCCTGTTGGCCTCGGGAATCTGGAGAGTGAATTGTTGAAATGGTCCGGGGGTTCTGTCGGACTGTTCAGAAGTGTATGGTTCAGTCTGAGTTGAAAACATCTAAGTGTGTGCATTGGCGGATCGTTCGGGTGAACGAGCAGACCGTACTAGCGTGCATTTCCAAACTTGGTACTATTGGGTTTCTACAAAAAATTCCTCGGACCGTCCGGTTGATCTGTCGGACCATACTAGGGAACATTGGTGTATTTGTGAAGAATTTCTAAGTGAAGGTGCTCGCGCGCACTGTCCGGGTGTGTCTGCCGGATCGTCTGTGAGAACACAGTTTATGTGTTCTTGGGACTTCGAAAATGAAATCCCCTTGGATGTTTAAACCAATTTGCGGGGGTGTTCCTAGGGCTCTATAGAGCATATCTAGCTAGGTGGATTGAGCTACATTGCATTCATTCATCTAAACCTAGTGACTTTCTCGGTGATGAACTAGCTAGATCTTGACTTGTAGGTTTTCTAGGTGATTGTGCTTGTGAGTGATCTTACCAAGGGCGTGAATAAGACGCAACAAAGCTTCTTGGCGGTGTGGGTGAAGCTCAACTTGTTCTCCTCCATTGGCCTTCTTCTTCTTGAATCCTCCTCCTCTTCTTCTTGTAGAGGGAGGGGCATCCTTCCCCTTCTACCTCCAACAAACTCTTGTGGGGAGATCCTAGATCATCTCCATGGCTATCATCTTGCTGCTCCTCCCCTCCAAATCCTCCTCCGCCTCCTAGCCTTGGTGCTCTAAAGAGAAGGGAAAGTAAGAACAAGAGAGAGAGAGAGAGAGAGAGAGAGAGAGAGAGAGAGAGAGAGAGAGAGAGTAGGGGAGATAGTGAGTGAGAGTGATAGTGGACAGTGAGCTCTCTAGTTTCCTACTCGAGCCGGGATGAGGGCAGGTGGCTTGTTAAGTAGGGTCACGAGTGTCCACTGCTGGACAGCTCAACTCTGTGTTGGCAGTGATCTAGCGGACTGTCTGGTGGGACGTGTCGGACTATCTGTTAGGACATGTGTTCATGCAAACTGACAAGTCTAAAATTATGCATTCCAGAGCACCCAGTTATGAATGGGTGCATAACAGACCCTAGAAAATGCAGAATTTTGTATGCAAGTTTTCTGAAATTGACTTGAAATGCTAATGATGCTCATGATGTCAATGACTCTGCGTTGGTCATAACCGGGTTGTGACAAACCTCCCCCTTGGGAGTATCGTGCCTCGAGATTCTCCAAAGGTCAAGTATAAGAATCAAGATTGAAAATCTAAGGAAAACACCTATTTTATTCCCTCCTAAGGCACAACTTAACTCTAATTCAACGCAAAGCCCAAAAATTATAGTTATGTACCTTGAGTTAAAAAGATGAGGGTACTTGTCTCGGATTTGGCTCTCTAATTCCCAAGTAGCTTATCTTAAACTCTTATAAAGCTAAACCCCACTAGATTGTTTCTCTCTTCATACAAGATGTCCACATCATTTCCCACTAAGTGTCCCACTAACTTGCAATCCTTTTATGCAAGCTATCCCTGTCATCCCTTATTAATTATAAAAAATGTCCACATCATCTCTATTATGTTGATCTTTAATCTATTAACGTAAAGTTATCCACATATGCTATTTGTTTCATCACCTATCTTCTATAATGTGATCAAATATTCTATTGGTTTTTCTTCTATTAGCTTACCGATTTTTATTAGATCCGATATAATAAAATAATATGCAAGTCAAATTCATATATATACATAGTATATAGAATACCATATAGTAATACTATATATAAAAGATTTATTTTTAAGAAAATCCCACGGCAATGAGCGGGGCATGCTTCTAATTCTACTAAATGTTGGCTCCATTGCACTTTCACCATTTTCATGATTTTTGTTCTTGCCTCTCTTTGAAAAGTCTAGAATTGCAATTGGATTTTCCTTATAACTCAAATTTTGATCCAATTCAATGTCTTGCAACTAGAGTTGGTCGATAGGCACTTGGATTGAGTTGAGATGCATGAAATACATCATGAATACCCAAGAGTGAATCTAGTAGCGGAAGTGCATACTCTACTTCTACTCTCTTAGTATATATTGAAAAGGCCCAACATATCTAGAGCGAGTTTGCCTTTCACTTGAAATATTTTGGTGCCCACATGAAAGGTGTAACTTTCAAATACACATAGCTGCCAATTTGGTATTCCATCTTTCCTCTATGGTCATCGGCATGCGCCTTGTAGCACGTTCTTAAGCTGCTCTTAAGCTATTGTGGATTTGGTCCATTTTCTCTTCGGCATCTTGTACTAGTTTTGACCCATAGAGGCATCCTTCTCCTACCAACCAATTCAAAGGAGTTCAACACTCTCTACCATACAAGGCTTCATATGGGGATATGTTGATGCTTACTTGGTAACTGTTATTGTAAGCAAACTATGCAAATGGCAAGCATATGTACTAACTTCCACTATACATGGTAGCGCATGAACAAAGCATACCTTCAATAATATGATTTACTCTCTCGGTCTGTCCATCGGTCTATGGATGATAAGTTGTACTAAAGAGTAAGTAGTGCCCATCGCAAGGTGTAAAGCCTCCCAAAACTTAGCGGTGAACTTTGGCCCTTGATCTGATACTATAGTCTTAGGCACTCCATGCAAATACACTCTCTTGGTGAGATACAACTTAGCATACTTGGAGAATGAGTAGGTGGTATTCATAGGAATGATGTGTGATGACTTGGTGAGTCGATCCGCAATGACCTAAATAGCACTTACTCTAAATAGGGGTAAATCAAAATATATTTATATGATAAGTGCACAACAATTCAGAGACAGAGATAGATGCTCATAAATGTAGTATAGTTAGACTATGTAACAATCAAGAAAGAAAGATTCCTAAGTTATTTCTACCCAACATGTCAAAGTATACAAAAGTATATACTCTTTATAGTTATAGTTAACTCTCTATCTATGCATAAGGGACATCTCTAAGGAGGGGCATGGCAAAAATATACTTTCTCCGTCGTGGCACTGTAGGTCCTACTGGACCTACAGACGGGAGGTGGACTACAGAGGATCAATGAGGCTGTCACCCTCGCAATCTACCACATGTTCCGGAATGCAGGGCGCATCCACATGCAAAAAAGCACCACGCTTACACAAAATTTGGCTACTCAACCCACTCGAGTACTGAGTCAAGCGCTCTATGATCCTATGCATAAACTTAAAGATAACTATGACCATATCAAATGCATACTCAAAGTAAACAAAGAACATGATAAATAGAAACATGATATAAATTAATATAAAAGTCATGATAGATATGAAATATAAGGGATACAATGGCTATACCAAGTCTCTAGAGATAGATTCGGAATCTCGAACAGTAGCCCAACTCTACTTGAATATTACTTAGCTAAGCTATACTTAACAATCTAAGTCCTAAGAGCTATTCTCTTCTCTAAATGGATCAATTCGTCTCTTGGATAGAATGGAATGCCTTTCTGTAATGATCTGATTGGGCATGCCAAATCGATACATGATATGTTGCATGAACTCGACTGCCTTGGTGGCATTGAACTTGATGAGTGGCTTGTACTCTATCCATTTAGTGAACTTGTCGATAGCCACATAGATGTACTCGAAGCCACCTGGAGCTCATTTGAGGGGTCCAACCATGTCAAGTCCCCAACATGAGAAAGACCATGATGGAGGAATGCAGATGAGGTTGTGAGCTAGAACATGTGCATGCTTGGCAAAAAATTGGCAACCCTTGCAGTGTCGTTCCAACTCTTCCACGTCTTTGAGAGCTGTAGGCCAGTAATACCTAGAACGGAAAGCTTTGCCAACTAAAGTCCTGGAAGCTGCGTGATTGCCACATCACCTGGAGTGGATTTATTCTAGGATCTGCTACCCTTCTTTAGGTGTAATGCATTTGAGAAGAACACCAGAGGATGCGCCTTGTCTGTAGAGCCTGTCTTCGACTAGGACAATTCTTGCTTCTGCATGTAATCCGCTCTACTTCTACCTTGTCATCAGGTAGCTTATGGTCCCATATGTAATAAATAAACACCTGTGTCCATGTCGGGTTGATAACCAAGACTTGCATGTCGGGTATTAGAGTATCGGTTGATGTGGATGCTTCTTGCTTGATAGAAGGGACGTCAAGTTCCTAAACAAACACACCAGCCGGTACCTAGGCTCTATCTGACCGTAGCTTAGCCAAGACATATGCTGCAATGTTAAGGTCTCGGAGAACATGATGGAATTCTAGCCCTTGAAAGTGCTTCTCAAGTTTGTGGACTTCTACACAGTAAGCATCCATGGTTTCCTTGATGCAATCCCAATCTTTGTTCACTTGGTTGATAACCACTGAAGAGTCATCATAGATGAGTAAATGCTTGATGCTGAGTGAGACCGCTACTCGGAGGCCATGAAGAAGGGCCTCGTACTTGGCTTCATTGTTAGTAGCAGGCCATAGTATCTATAAGACATACTTAAGCTACTTTCCATTGGGAGAGATGAAGAGAACACCAGCACCCGCACCTCCAAGCTTCAGAGAGCCATCAAAGTACATCTTCCAATGATCTATGATTACTGTTGAAGTAGGTTGCTGGATTTCCGTCCACTCGACTATGAAATTAGCCAAGATTTGAGACTTGATAGCCTTGCGAGGGACAAATTCAATGTTGAGTGCTCCAAGTTCAACTATCCACTTGGATATATGTCCTGTTGCATCGCGGTTGCGTAGGATGTCGCCAAGTGGGAAGTCGAACACCACTATGACTTTATGCTCATCAAAGTAGTGGCGTAGCTTGCGCGATGTGATTAAGAGGGCGTAAAGGAGCTTCTGCACATGTGGGTACCTAGCTTTTGGGTCTAACAACACTTCGCTAATGTAGTAGATAGGTCATTGTACCTTATATGCGTGTCCTTCTTCAGCCTGTTCCACAACTATTGTCGTGCTGACTACTGTAGTTGTAGCTGCAATGTAGAGTAAGAGTGGTTCTTGTTTCTCAGGAGGGGTGAGTATCTGAGATGTGGACAGGTACTGCTTGAGCTGTTGAAAGGCTTCTTCTGCCTCTGCTGTCCACTCAAACTTGCCTATCTTCTTCAAAAGCTTGAAGAAAGGCAATCCTTTCTCCCCAAGTCTTGAGATAAATCAATTGAGGGCGGCCATGCACCCTGTTAGCTTCTAGACATCTTTGACACAGTGGAGATGAGTCATCTAGGTGATTTCTTGAATTTGCTTCGTGCTGGCTTCAATACCTTGATGGCTCATAAGAAAACCCAATAGCTGTCCGGATGGGACTTCGAAGACGCACTTGGTTGGGTTAAGCTTCCACTTGTACTCCCAGAGATTGTCAAAGGTTTCCTTCAAGTTGGCGATCAGAGTAGAGGGATCCTTGGTCTTGATGACTACACCATCCACATAGGCTTATATATTACGACTAATATGTTCACTTAGGCATGCCTGTATAGCCTATTGGTAGGTAGCACTGGCATTCTTCAACCCAAAGGACATAGTTGTGTAACATTATGCATCAAACGGAGTGATGAAGGATGTCTTGCTTTGATCTTTTTTTGGAGGGAAATATGATCATAGCTAGAGTAACAATCAAGAAAGGATAAAAGAGCCGACTCGGCCATGGAATCTACAATTTGATCAATACAAGCAAAGCCGAAGGGGTCCTATAACACCTCGGGTGTTTTAAGTACTAAAACCTGCCATGTCATCATATGCATTGCAAAGCATTTGATCTTAGTGAGAATTTTTATGTGCGTTCACTAAAACAAGTTTACCTTTATGTTATATGTGTTGACTTGTATGGCTTGAAGTGAGTTAAAAATTCTTTGTATTGAATTGAACTTCTGAAAAACCCTGATTTTCAGTATTTAAATCCTACCCTGAAAACCAAATTCAAAATCTAAGCACGTTTTGGGGTTGAGCCTAAAAGCAAAAGTGTAGAGCTTGTCAAGTTATACAAAGTTGGTTTTTGGAGTTTTCAAAGTTGTTATGAAAAATTTGAAGTAATTTGAAAAGGCGTAAATTCTTGAAATGTCCCCTTTTTGAATTTAAACTTGCATTTCAAAATGTAGACCGAATTAGGGGGTGGTTAAAAAGCAAAGTTGTAGAACTTTGAATTTTGAACAACTTTTATTTTTGGAGATTTTTGAGTTGTTACATAAATTTGGGAGTAATTTGGATTTTAAAACGAATGGCATTTTGGTAAATAAGTGGAACAGTGCCGTCGGGCAGCTGTCACCGCCGGTGGCCCTTCTTTGGCGTTCCAGGCGCATTCGTGGCATCTTTGGCGTCGCGCTGGCATGGAGAAGGCCATGTCATGGCTTCCTCTTGCTTCCTGGCTGTCATATATAGCTTGTGTCGTCGCCGTTCGTCTCCTTTCTCCTCTGTTTTCCCAACGCCGCCGCCATAGCTCCGTCGAGCTCGCATCGCCTCCTCAGCGCAAACTAGCCTCTGCAAAGCACCGTCTGAGCTCTGCTTGCTCCTTGCGCACTCAGCTGACCTGCCATTGTAGCTTGAATTCGATGGGAAGCACCGCTCGTTGCTCTTCTTCCTCACGACCGGCAGCACCGCCGTCGCGAGCGCGTTGTCGTGGCTAGAGCTCTTCGGTGTGTTTTTGTCCTTGCTCAGCATAACTCTAGCTTCGCCTTGATCCCGTGATGCTCTATGACCGGTTGTTTGATCCTTTTGACCACCGTAGTCGCCGGAACGCCACCACCGATGACCGTTGCTCCGCCGTGGGTGCCGTGCACGTCGAACCACTCATCCGTTGCTCTTCCGATCCAGCTTTCTGCTCTAGTGCGTTCAGGGTGAGCTCCTAGTTCTTTCCGTGTTGTTTGTTTCACCGTTTTTGGCTTAGTTTCGTCGACATAGCACCACCGAGCTGCCGTGTCCGCCATGGCCGGCGTAGTGCTCGGTCCAGTCCGTAATTGGTCGCGCTTGTGCCACAAATCAATGCGTCGTGATGTAGTGATAATGTTAGTACCTTGGTCGTCGCCGTAGATCTCGTCGTCGGTGAGATTTCGCCAGTCAAAGCTGCTGTCGCCATGGTCAGCGTGAGAGGTAGGGGATGACATGTGGGGTCGGGTTGTCAGTGACTCAGTGTTTCAAAATGGAATTTTTCTTTTTTTCAGATTTGAATGAATAGTGATGTGATTTGTTATTTTTGTGTAGATTTATTTAGAGCTCCAAAAATTATGAAAATTTTTGTGTGACCTCTCTGTGATGTATATTATTTAATAAAAATATGAAATGTTGTTTTTCAGTACTTTTTGAATGTGATAAAAATTGCTCAATTAATTAATAAATGGGTTTCCATGATTTTTCTAGGCTTAATTAATTGTCCAAAAATTATGAAAATTGTTTTGCCACTTAGTTATCAGGTGATGAACCTTTACAAAAAATTTGAGCTCAATTGGAACAAGTTGATTTATTTCATAATTTTGAATTAAATAATTAATTCATAAAAGCAAATAGTAACCTTTAATGATTTAGGTTTTGTTTGAATTTTTGGATTGAGTGATGACCTTGAGTCATTAGTTGGTAATGATCCTTGGCAATTGAAGTAAGTGTTACGAAAAAGGTTTAGATAGTTTGACTTGTAGCTGTACCGCGAAGGAAGGTTGTATTCTAGTTGTTAATTTTGCATCCATCATCAAGCATCATGTTTTGTATCCCGCATCATGTTAAACATGGCATTGTTACTATGTGTAGTGAATGAAGGTCAACACGTGGTAGTTAATCAAGTTGAGGAGGAAGTTTATCCGTCTGTTGAGGTCGGATCTGATAATTGTGGAACGTCTCAGGAACCTGACTTTTCCGTGAACCAAGGCAAGCCCCGGATGCATTTAAACCTACCTTGTGTTTTACAAGTTTTTATCGCTTTTGCTTTTATATACTGCATTAAGTGATTAGGAGTCAAGTGGAAACCTAATTGGTGCATTACCAACCTTGTTTTTTCCATATCTACCTTGTTACCCGTTTTACTTCGTAAATGCCTAGTTATGCTTAGCCATGCTTAGATAGATAAAAGTTGGGTGATTACCTGTCACCCACGAGTTTTAAATGAATCTTTGGTTACGTTCGGTTACTTATGTTATCATGAGATATGAGCATGTGGAGTAATAAATCTAGACCGGGCGGACTCGGTGTGTGAGAGCCATAAGACGTGGAGGTCTTGTGAGCGGGTTCTTTCCGCCTGTGTCAATTAAGGTCCGTCCGTTGTTGAATTGCATGATGTGAGACTTTGTAGTACTAACCACATACTCCGATAAGCCTTAACTTGGCTATTCTATTACGAGAATGGCTACTCGCGCACTGGGAGTGGAGAGATGGCGGGAATAGCATGTACCCACGTGGCAATGGGCTGGATTGGTGGAGTACTGTATTCTCGGGTGGCGCGGACCCATTCTTGTTTTAGGGGACCTAAGGGTAGGTTGGTATATGTAGGTTAGGGACCTGCATATGTCGTGTGGTCTAGAATTCCCAACTTGGTTTAATCGGTTGAAAGCTCTAGTTTGGTTTTGGTGAATTGATGAAACCCTAAGTGCTAACCTAGTTTATCAAGTGATCATGAGATAGGTAGCACACTTCAAGTGGAGAAGCTAATAAAGATCATAACATGACAATGGTGATGGCATGGCGATGATCAAGGGCTTAAACTTGAAAAGAAGAAAGAGAAAAACAAAAAGCTCAAGGCAAAGGTATAATTTATAGGAGCTATTTTGTTTTGGTGATCAAGACACTTAGAGAGTGTGATCACATTTATGTTTGATAGCCGTACTATTAAGAGGGGTGAAACTCATATCGGAATGCGGTTATCAAAGTGCCACTAGATGCTCTAACTCTTTGCATATGCATTTAGGATCTAGTGGAGTGTTAACACCCTTGAAAATGTTTGTGAAAATATGCTAACACATGTGCACAAGGTGATACACTTGGTGGTTAACACATTTGAGCAAGGGTGGAGAAGTTAGAAGTGAAAACGAGTTGGTCGCGAAGACGCTAGTGTCGGTCAACTGACCGGACGCTGGGTCTAAAAGCACCGGACGCTGGCAGCTTGCGTCATGTCAAACTGGTCGGTCAGCACAGTACCTAGGGTATTGCACCAGATGCTGGTCTATGTCCGGTCAAGGTGGACCGGACACGTCCGGTCGAAGAAATACACCTCATGGAGCTTACTGGAAACGACCGGACGCTGGGGCTTCAACATCTGGTCAGTTTTGCCTGAGCGTCCGGTCCGCTTCGTAGCCGTTGAAATCTGACAAACAACGTTTGAAGCTAGTGACACGTGGCGTCCATCAGTGGACCGGACGCTGAGTCTAGGGTTCGGTCAGTTGGACCGGAGCATCCGGTCAGAGCGCAGTGTGCCTAGTGAAGGGGTACAACGGCTCTATTTTATGGGGGCTTCTATTTAAGCCCCATGGCTGGCTATGGCTCATATCTTTGGCCATTTTCATTGACATAGCAACCTTGTGAGCCTAGCCAAAGTCCTCCCACTCATCTCCATCATTGATTCATCATCATAGTGAGATTGGGAGTGATCCAAGTGCATTGCTTGAGTGTTTACATCTAGAGGCACTTGGTGTTCGTGTTTCGCTGCAGATTTCGCTTGTTACTCTTGGTGGTTGCCGCCACCTAGACGGCTTGGAGCAGCGAGGATCGTTGAGTGGAGGGTGGTGATTGTCTCTGGCTCCGATCGTGGTGATTGTGAGGGGTTCTTGACCTTTCCCTGGTGGAGCGCCAAAAGGTACTCTAGTGAATTGCTCATGGCTTGTGTGATCCTCATCTTGTGTTGGTTGTGCGGCACCCTATTGAGGGTTTGGCGTGTGAAGCCAATTAGCGCGTGAACCTCCAAGTGAGTGAATTGCCACAACGAGGAGTAGCTTGCCAGCAAGCAAGTGAACCTCGATAAAAATCATTATGTTCATCCTTTGTTTCCGAGGTGATTGGTCTTCATTGTTATTCATCCTTGTGATTGATTGGTTCACTCCTCTACACGGCGGTATAACCCTCTTGATCACTCTCTTTACTTTACCGCAAACTAGTTGACAAGCTCTTTAGTGTAGCTAGTTGTGAGAGCTTGCTTGGTTGGTTGGTGTGGCTCTTTAGTTAGCCTTTGAGAGCACACTAACATAGGGTAGTGTCATAACTATTGTGTGGATAGACTCTATCTAAAACTAGAATTGTGGTAGGTGG
Organism: Miscanthus floridulus; assembly: GCF_019320115.1. Taxonomy (NCBI): domain Eukaryota; kingdom Viridiplantae; phylum Streptophyta; class Magnoliopsida; order Poales; family Poaceae; genus Miscanthus; species Miscanthus floridulus. The sequence goes on from NC_089597.1 coordinate 85,520,999, forward strand.
CTTGCATTTTGAGTAGGCTAGCGCAACACTTGCTTCGCCTCATAATTATCTAACCATTTTGTTAAGTGTGGAAGGTGGCACCCCAATTTGATGGCACAAATTATCCTTATTGGAAGTCAAAGATGACCACACATATCAAGTCAATAAATAGAAAGGTGTGGAAGGTGGTAGAAACTAAAATTGAGATTAGTGATCCGGAGAATCCCACCACGGCCGAAGAAGTACTTCTTCAAAACAATAACATTGCTCTAAGTGCTATTCATGATGCAATTGATGAAAGAACATTTGAGCAAGTCAAAAATATTGAGATGGCTCATGAGGCATGGAAGAAGTTGGAAGAATCATTTGAGGGCACTCAAGCTGTGAAGGGTGCAAAGGCTTACATTCTCAAACAGAAGTTTGCAAGCTTCAAGATGAAGGAGGATGAAAGTGTGCCGGAGATGTTTCATAGGCTTCAAGTGCTTATCAATGATCTCAAAGCACTTGGATAAGAGGTGAAGGACAAGGACTTCTCCCACAAGTTCTTGAGATGCTTGCCTTCAAGATTTGGCACATTGGTCACCATTCTAGTGAGAAGCAGTTTGGACACCATGACACCAAACCAAGTATTGGGAGATATAATGACCGATGATACCTATAGAGATGATGGTGAGAAGGAAGAAAAGAAGGAGAAGAAAGATGAGAAGAAGGATGAGAAGAAGAAGAGCGTGGCATTCAAAGCCACATCATCCAAGGGTAAAGCAAAGCAAGAAACATCAAGTGAAGAAGATGAATCATGGGATGATGATGATGATGAGAAGATGGCTCTATTTGTTAAGAGATTTGGTAAGTTCATGGTGAAGAAGGGTTACCATGCTAGAAGAAAGAAGTCTTCATCCAAGAACAAAGAAGAGTCAAGAAGGTGCTTCAAGTGTGGAAGCAAAGATCATCTTGTTGCTCAATGCCCATACAATAGTGACAATGATGATGACAACAAGAAGAACAAGAAGAAGGACAAGAAGGAAAAGAAAGAGAAGAAGGACAAGATGGCCTTCAAGAAGAAGAAGGGTGGTTCCTATGTAGTCACTTGGGATAGTGATGCTTCCTCAAGTGATGATGATGATGATAGTGATGATCACAAGACCACCAAGAAGAAGGTTCTTGCAAGCATTGCCATCAATGAGAAGCCTTCTCTCTTCGAATCTTCATCATGCTTCATGGCTAAGGCCACTAAGGTACAATCTTGTGATGATGAAAGTGGTGAAGAGCATGTTGATGATAATGAACATGAAAATGATAGTGATAGTGATGATGATGAACCTACTAAGGATGAATTATTTGACATGCTAGAAGATGCTAAAGAACACTTTGACATTAAGAGAAGGGAATGCAAGAGCTTGAATAAGGAGGTAAAAGCCCTTAAGCAAGCCCTTGATGAGCTCAAAGCAACTCATGAGAAGCTAGAGGTAGCCCATGAGAAGCTTGGCAAGGCTCACAAAAAGCTTGAAAAAGCTCATTCCACTTTGCTTAATGAACAAGATAAAAAGAAGCATGTTGAAACTTGTGATGTAGGTGTAACTTGTGATTTAATTGATACATCACTATCTATGCCTATCATTGTTGCTACTACTAACCCTTCTTGTAGCACTTCCACTTCTACCTCATCTAGTAGTGATGGTCTCACTTGTGATGCCTCACTAGTGGTTGAGAATGAGAACCTCAAGAAGGAGGTCACTAAGCTCACTCACACCTTAGCTAAGGCTTATGGTGGTGAGGACCGCTTGCTTATGGTCTTGGGTAGCCAAAGAGCTTCTCTCTACAAAGAGGGATTGGGCTATACCCCCAAGAAAGGCAAGGCGGCCTTTGCTCCTCACAAGACTAGTTTTGTGAAGAACAATGATCGGTTTTGCATTAGTTGCAAGCAAGTTGGTCATAAAGAGCAAGAATGCAAAAACAAGAGCAAAAATGCTAATGTGTCCTTCATAAAGCTTGATTCATGCTATATGCTCACTAAGGGTACAAATGGTGTAAAGGCTAAGTTCATTGGTAAACCATGGATGGGCTCAAAGAAGAAAGCCATTTGGGTGCCAAAGAGCTTGGTTACTAACCTTTAAGGACCCAAGCAAGTTTGGGTATCTAAAAAGAATTGATCTTCTTTTGTAGGTCAATTACAAAGCCAGAGGAAGGCATTGGGTTCTTGATAGTGGGTGCACTCAACACATGACCGGTGATGCAAGAATGTTCAACTCAATCAACACCAATGGCAATGATGGTTATGATAGTATCACATTTGGTGACAATGGCAAAGGCAAGGTCAAAGGGCTTGGTAAGATTGCAATATCCAATGACATGAGCATATCCAATGTGTTGCTAGTAGATAGCTTGAATTTCAACTTGCTATCCGTGGCTCAATTGTGTGATCTTGGATTCAAATGTATATTTGGAGTAGATGATGTAGAGATCATAAGTGTAGATGGCTCTAACTTGATCTTCAAAGGCTTTAGATATGAGAATCTATACTTGGTTGATTTCAATGCTAGTGAAGCTAAATTATCTACATGCTTGTTCACTAAGTCTAGCATGGGTTGGTTATGGCATAGAAGGCTTGGTCATGTTGGAATGAAACAATTGAATAGATTGATTAAGCATGACTTAGTTAAAGGCTTGAAAGATGTTGTGTTTGAAAAGGATAAGCTTTGTAGCTCTTGTCAAGCCGGCAAACAAGTTGGAAACACCCATCCTAAGAAAAGCATGATGAGCACTAGTAAAGCATTTGAGTTATTGCACATGGATTTGTTTGGGCCAACACAATACACTAGTATCTGTGGTAACAAATATGGATTTGTAATAGTGGATGACTACACTAGATACACATGGGTATTCTTTCTAGTGGACAAAAGTGATGTATTTGCAACATTCAAATCATTTGTCAAGGGCATTCACAAGGAGTTTGAAACAACCATCAAGAGAGTTAGAAGTGACAATGGTAGTGAGTTTAAAAATACTAGAATTGATAAGTTATGTGATGAATTTGGAATTAGACATCAATTCTCGGCCAAGTACACACCCCAATTAAATGGCCTTGTTGAGAGGAAGAATAGAACACTTATTGATATGGCAAGGTCTATTCTTAGTGAGTACAATGTGAGTCAATCTTTTTGGGCCGAAGCTATCAACATGGCTTGCTATTGTAGCAACCGCCTCTATTGTCACCGATTGAAAGAAAAGACACCCTATGAGCTCTTGAATGGTAGAAAGCCCAACATTGCATATTTTTGGGTCTTTGGTTGCAAATGCTATATCTTGAAGAAAGGCACTAGATTGGGCAAGTTTGACAAGAAATGTGATGAAGGATTCCTACTTGGTTATTCCACTACAAGCAAAGCTTATAGAGTTTGGAATTTGGATAGTGGTACTCTTGAGGAAGTTCATGATGTTGAATTTGATAAAACCAAGGGTTCACAAGTAGAGAATGAGAACTTGGAAGATGTTAGAGGCATTCAACTTTCAAATGCCATGAAAAACATGGATATTAGTAAATTGAGGCCTAGGCAAGTGATTGATGATGAAGATGATCAAGTGCAAGTGCTCTCAAACTCAAATGTGCAAGATGATACAAATCAAGCTAGTGCAAGTGACTCTCATGATATTGATCAAGATCAAGTGGCTAGTACATCATCTCAACCCAATGATCTAGCAAGTGCAAGCAATCAAGTTCCATTGCTCCAACCAACAAGTATTGCAATAGATCATCCTTTGGATATAATCATTGGTGATATTTCAAGAGGTGTGCAAACAAGATCAAGATTGGCATCATTTTGTGAACACTTCTCATTTGTGTCATCCATTGAACCAAAGAAGATAAATGAAGCTTTGAAGGATGTTGATTGGGTCAATGCTATGCATGAAGAGCTTAACAACTTCACAAGAAATCAAGTATGGGAGTTGGTAGAAAGACCAAAGGGACACAATGTGATTGGAACCAAATGGGTCTTTAGAAACAAGCAAGATCAAGATGGGATAGTAGTAAGGAACAAAGCAAGATTGGTAGCACAAGGCTATACTCAAGTTGAAGGTCTTGACTTTGGAGAAACATATGCCCCGGTTGCTAGATTGGAAGCAATTAGAATCTTGCTAGCCTATGCTTGTGCCCACAACATCAAGCTCTATCAAATGGATGTCAAGAGTGCATTTCTCAATGGCTACATCAATGAAGAAGTATATGTTGAGCAACCTCCCGGTTTTGAAGATGATAAGAAGCCCAACCATGTGTACAAGTTGAAGAAGGCATTGTATGGCTTGAAGCAAGAACCTAGAGCATGGTATGAGAGATTGAGGGACTTCCTCCTCTCTAAAGGGTTCACAATGGGCAAGGTTGACACCACTCTTTTTATCAAGAAGATTGGAAAAGACTTGTTTGTGTTGCAAATCTATGTTGATGGTATCATATTTGGATCAACAAATCAAGAATTTTGTGATGAGTTTGGGAAGATGATGGCTAATGAGTTTGAGATGTCCATGATTGGAGAATTGAGTTACTTCCTTGGTCTTCAAATCAAGCAATTGAAGAATGGTACTTTTGTGAGTCAAGGCAAGTACATCAAGGACATGATCAAGAAGTTTGGCATGATTGATAGCAAAGTCATTAGCACACTAATGGGAACCAATGGCAACTTGGATAGTGATGCAAGTGGAAATATGGTGGATCAAAAGTTGTATCGGTCTATGATTGGAAGCCTACTCTATGTGACCGCATCAAGGCTGGATGTCATGTTTAGTGTATGCATGTGTGCAAGATTTCAAGCCTCACCAAGAGAAAGTCATTTGAAGGCTACAAAGAGGATATTGAGGTACTTGAAGCATACACCAAATGTTGGTTTGTGGTATCCCAAAGGAGCAAAGTTTGAGCTAGTTGGTTACTCCGACTCAGATTATGCAGGATGCAAGGTTGAAAGAAAGAGCACATCGGGCACATGTCAATTGTTGGGAAGATCACTTGTTTCATGGTCATCAAAGAAGCAAAATAATGTTGCATTATCAACCACCGAAGCCGAATACATATCCGCTGGTAGTTGTTGTGCACAAGTACTTTGGATGAAGGCCACTTTGAGTGACTTTGGAATCAAGTTCAAGAAAGTGCCATTGCTATGTGACAATGAGAGTGCAATCAAGCTAACCAACAATCCGGTGCAACATGCAAGAACAAAGCACATTGATGTCTGCCACCATTTCATAAGAGATCACCAACAAAAAGGGGACATTTGCATTGAGAGTGTAGGCACCGAAGATCAACTTGCCGATATATTCACCAAGCCATTGGATGAGAAAAGGTTTTGCAAGCTAAGGAATGAGTTGAACATATTGGATTTCTCAAATATGTGTTGATGCACCCCCCACTCATATGACATGCCTCTCCTTCGAGCAATCCAAGGTAAAAGTTGATTGGCATGACATACACCCTTGCTAAGGACATGTTTAGTGCATCTAGTCATATTTTCAATCTTATTAGAACCTTTTCAAGTGGTTCTATGTTATTAGGCTCATTCATGAAAATCAAATGAATTTGATGTTTATATGGTATCACTATTGCTTCTATGCTTGATTTGATCTAGTGATAGCATTTGACATGTTTATGGGCTTGTAAACCTAGTGTTTAATCTAGAAAATGAACTATAAGTGTTTAACTCAACATGGTACAAGATAACCCTCATTTGGAGGTGTGAAGAAGCTTGTCCTTCAATCAAACCGAGTTAAATATCTTTGGCAAATCATCTAGATTGGACCAAATTTGGGAAAATGATCCTCACCCCATTGATTGACTTTGATAATCTCAACCCTACAAGTAATACTATCTATATTTACAACCTTTGTGGTCATTGATGACAAAGGGGGAGAGAAACAAAGATAGTAGTAGAAATAGTGAAAAAGGGGGAGAAATATCATAAAGGGAAAGAAACATAAAGATATCTTGATATAGGAGAGATATGACAAAGGAAAGGGATCAACTAAAATTTTGAGCACACAAGTAGGGGGAGCAAGCTCATGAACTTGTATGGTGCATTCGAATGTGCATTTCATATGTTTGCTTGCATGGCATAAGTATTAAATTTAAACATCCATGCTTGTATGATGAATGTTAGTTGTAAGATTGAATGATGAAATGAAATCACTAGATAACTTTCATTTCCAAGAAAGTCTTTACAAGTGGTATCTTTCTAAAGTATGTTTCCAAGTGATATTGAGCTAACCATGGTGCTAAGGATGGTATATTGGTGCACTCCGATTGATATCACGCTTTAAAGGTCCATCTCTTATACCTTAGCATCATGTGGTAGACTTTGACTCCTATATTTCCTATCTAAGCATATGTGCAAGCTTCAATCCAAACTCTTAGCACATATGTAGGGGGAGCAATTGCTACCATTTGGGGTTCATGCAACTTGTCCATATCTTTTTACACATGGTAAATATGCTTGGGCAAGCAACATGGATTCAATTGAATTTCAATTTATATCTTTGTATAAGGGTTGTCATCAATTACCAAAAAGTGGGAGATTAAAAGCTCTAGTTTGGTTTTGGTGAATTGATGAAACCCTAAGTGCTAACCTAGTTTATCAAGCGATCATGAGATAGGTAGCACACTTCAAGTGGAGAAGCTAATAAAGATCATAACATGACAATGGTGATGGCATGGCGATGATCAAGGGCTTAAACTTGAAAAGAAGAAAGAGAAAAATAAAAAGCTCAAGGCAAAGGTATAATTTGTAGGAGCTATTTTGTTTTGGTGATCAAGACACTTAGAGAGTGTGATCACATTTAGGTTTGATAGCCGTACTATTAAGAGGAGTGAAACTCGTATCGGAATGCGGTTATCAAAGTGCCACTAGATGCTCTAACTCTTTGCATATGCATTTAGGATCTAGTGGAGTGTTAACACCCTTGAAAATGTTTGTGAAAATATGCTAACACATGTGCACAAGGTGATACACTTGGTGGTTAGCACATTTGAGCAAGGGTGGAGAAGTTAAAAGTGAAAACGAGTTGGTCGCGAGGGCGCTTGCGTCGGTCAACTGACCGGACGCTGGGTCTGAAAGCACCGGATGCTGGCAGCTTGCGTCAGGTCGAATTGGTCGGTCGGCATAGTACCTAGGGTATAGCACCAGATGCTGGTTTGTGTCTGGTCAAGGTGGACCGGACGCGTCCAGTCGAAGAAATACGCCTCGGGGAGCTTACTGGAAACGACCGGACGCTGGGGCTTCAGCGTCCGATCAGTTTTGCCTGAGCGTCCGGTCAGCTTCGTAGCCGTTGAAATCAGATGAACAGCATTTGAAGCTAGTGACACGTGGAGTCCATCAATGGACCGAACGCTGAGTCCAGGGTCTGGTCAGTTGGACCAGAGCATCCGGTCAGAGCGCAGTGTGCCTAGTGAAGGGGTACAACGGCTCTATTTCGTGGGGGCTTCTATTTAAGCCCCATGGTCGGCTATGGCTCATATCTTTGGCCATTTTCATTAACATAGCAACCTTGTGAGCCTAGCCAAAGTCCTCCCACTCATCTCCATCATTGATTCATCATCATAGTGAGATTGGGAGTGATCCAAGTGCATTGCTTGAGTGTTTGCATCAAGAGGCACTTAGTGTTCGTGTTTCGCTGTGGATTTCGCTTGTTACTCTTGGTGGTTGCCACCACCTAGATGGCTTGGAGCAGTGAGGATCGTTGAGCGGAGGGTGGTGATTGTCTCCGGCTCCGATCGTGGTGATTGTGAGGGGTTCTTGACCTTTCCCCGGCGGAGCACCAAAAGGTACTCTAGTGAATTGCTCGTGGCTTGTGTGATCCTCATCTTGTGTTGGTTGTGCGGCACCCTATTGAGGGTTTGGCGTGTGAATCCAATTAGCGTGTGAACCTCCAAGTGAGTGAATCACCACAACGAGGAGTAGCTTGCCGACAAGAAAGTGAACCTCGGTAAAAATCATTGTGTTCATCCTTTGTTTCTGAGGTGATTGGTCTTCATTGTTATTCATCCTTGTGATTGATTGGTTCACTCCTCTACATGGCGGTATAACTATTTTGATCACTCTCTTTACTTTACCGCAAACTAGTTGACAAGCTCTTTAGTGTAGCTAGTTGTGAGAGCTTGCTTGCTTGGTTGGTGTGGCTCTTTAGTTAGCCTTTGAGAGCACACTAACATAGGGTAGTGTCATAACTATTGTGTGGATAGACTCTATCTGAAACTAGAATTGTGGTAGGTGGCTTGCATTTTGAGTAGGCTAGCGCAACACTTGCTTCGCCTCATAATTGTCTAACCATTTTGTTAAGTGTTGTTGTAGAAATTTTATTAGGCTATTCACCCCCCCTTTAGCCATTAGGACCTTTCCATCGGTTCGAATCGTCGTTGCTCCTCGGTTATGGAGACTCAACTCACTGTTCATCATCGTAGTTAATAACTAGAACATGAGTAAGGTTTGAGAAAGTGTTGGACATGAAGTTTCATGATCTCATTACGGATCATGTCAGCTTTGTATATGATCTTTTCGAAGATAAAAATGTTGATATGAAGAATTTTGTTAAATAGCTTTTACGCAAAAGAACTTTGATTATTGCTAAAGCCATACCTTGAATCCCTGAGCCTGCATTCATGAGTCTTCTTAGTTTTAATTCCGGTTAAGTCTTGTTGAGTACTTTTGTACTCAGGGTTCATTGACCCTTGTTGCAGGTGAGCCTCATGAGCAGGTTTGTTGTGGACCGTGCTGCATGACTGTTGTTCAGGTCGATGACGATAAATGAATGTGTGATCCTTGGGTAGGATACTTATATTGTGCGTTTGTATTATGTTACTAATGCCACTCCACTACTACTATGGTTTGTAATATGTATCGAACTTAGTTTGTAAGGTTTAAAAACAACTGGTTTGTAAACTAAGTTATTGTAAGACTTCCGCTAATTTACTCTGATGTAGATATTTGAATAAATGTTGTAATACTACAATGACTCTAGTAATGTGATCCTGCTCGGAAATCATAGATGATTCGGGGTTCCCCGAGGACACCCGACAGTCTTCTTAAGTTACCAGGAACATATGCATAGTCGTCAGAGGTCATTGGACAGTGACCAGTGCATGTGGGTCCTATAATTTAGGAGGTTCTGCCACAGAATGGTATCAGAGCATCCCATTACAAAGTCTTTGTTGTATTGTTTTACAAAATGTTCAAAATTATTTGGGACAAGTCTATTTAATTTGTTAATTTGGTCCAAATTGCTTCTGACTTATCTTATTTCATTCTCACCATTCCTTATTTGATTAAAAAGGCTTCGTGTGGTGGAGTAGCAATCTTATTATGCCCTATATAATAGCAACTGTTGTTTATGTACCTTTTAAGCTTTGATGTTTTTGTTCGTAAGAACTGATTCATGCATCATGATTAATTCACTTGTTACTTCCTTCACTCTGAGTCTAGGTTGGGTAGTGAGTCTAGGTTGAGTATGTAATCCATCCTGGCTATTATTGAGACTTGTATAGGTTGTCTTAATTGGATTAATCTTGCTTCCTACAGTATGGCTCGTACCAAGGTAATGCCCCGTAAGTCTGTTGGACCTAAAGGAGTTCCTCGTCACCTAGATTGCCCCTATGAATGACTGGTGCTAGCAGTAGCAGCTCTAGGCCTAATCCCTAGGCAGAGATACAGAGGCTTACTAGTAAGAGTTAGCTCAGGCTACTAGAGATAGGGCTGTGGATGCCATCCATGTGGGAGAGTTACAGAATCGGTTGAGGTGTCTCACCACCGCTCACAAGAACTGCAACGTATGTTAGTTCGTATGGTGGAAGGAAGGAATGAAGCTTGGCATAGGGAAGATGTAGCTAGAGCTAGAGCTCATGAGCTAGAATTTTATGTAGAAGATTTAGAAGAATATAATACTCATCTACATGAAGAAGTCCATAGGCTGAGCAATCTCCTGGATCCAAATCATGAACCTCAAGCAGATGGAATGGACCTTGGTGTCATCATTGCTGATAATGATGAACTTAAAGAAGAAGAAGATCTGGAAGAATTAGTGATGGTAGATGAAAGTGATAATGAAGGCGGAAATGTTTCCAGAATGGATACCGATCATGAGGTTTGAGGTGATCGAGGAGAAAAGTAGAGTTGTAAAATAGTGAGATCTAGTTAAGTTAAGTAGTCTTGTTTAGGTACGGGCTTGTGCTTAAATAAGTGAACCAGTGTAATGTGTTTGTAGTCAGCTCTTTTAATAGTGCAATAAAGGCTTGTGAGTAAAGTTTGGTTTGTTATGAATAGATGCGTCGTACGCGGGGTTCGCATATTCTTGGTACTTCACAAGATGAAGATGGTATTCCTGATCTGCCACCAGTTCCACCAAATCTAGCTGATGCTATCGCCGCCCTTGTCAATGTGACTGTTGAAAATGCTCGATTGCTTCGAGAGATAGCTCAGAGTAATCAGAATATGGTGCAGGGAAACCGTGGTCGTAATCATAATAGATAGGAGTCTACGTATGTTGATTTTACAGATACAAGACCACCAGTGTTCACCAAGACCGATGAACCACTGGAGGCTAATGATTAGCTTCGAACCATGGACCATAAATTTGATCTTATTACATGCACGGAGATGCAGAAACCTGTGTTTGCTACCCAGCAACTTAGAGGTGCAGTAGGTGTTTGGTGGGCAAATCTAGTGGCTATCCAACCAGCTGGCATTCTAATAACTTGGGCTGAGTTTCGTACTACTTTAAGAGCCCATTATATTCCAGAGGGAGTGATGGCCATGAAGCTAGATGAGTTCCTTGCTTTGAAGCAAGGGGATCAAACAGTTATACAATATGTGGGTAGATTCAATCACCTGTCATAGTATGCATCTGAACATGTCGATACAGATGCCAAGAAAAAGAAATAGTTCATGTGAGGTCTGAATACCAAACTACAGACAATGATGACTACATGTACCAATGTTACTTATCATGAGGCAGTAAATATTGCAATTGCTTCTGAGAAAAAGTATCGACAGCATAAGGAGATCAAGAAGAAAAAGAGTGGGCCGTCTGGATCTTTTGGTGGAAACCAAAAGAGGCAAAAGATAATCTATCATCCAGTCAACCATTATCGTCCTCCTTATCATCCGCCGCAGTTCCAAGCCAGGCAACAATCAAATGTCCATCCTGCTACAACTTATCAGAATCCAACACAGACCAATGCTTCTGGGGTCCCTATTCCAACGCCTCAGGGTCACAGTTATCCATGTTACAATTGTGGAAGGTCTAGTCATTTCTCCAGGGAATGTCCGTATCCCAAGCAGTCTAATCAAAATTATCAGAAGGCCCCTACCAATCAACAATAGGGTCAAGCATAGAAAAAGAACACCAATCAGAATGCTCAGAAGGGCAAAGATGAAAGGAAGACAGGACGGGTGTTCTATATTCAAGCTGGGGAAATTCCAGAAGGGGAGCCAGTGATGATGGGTATGTTTCCTGTCATCGATCATCCTGTTGTTATGCTTTTTGATTCTGGTGCATCTCATTCATTCATCAATAGAACCTTTATCATAAAGCATGAAATTCCAATTGGGGAAACAAAGGAAAATTTCTTTATACAGTCGCTCGGGGGACGTCTGTATACTAAGGAAATGGTATACTAGGTACCCATAAACCTAGGTGGGCATATTTTTTCCACTACCATGATTATTCTCAAGGATCAAGATATAGATGTGATCTTGGGAATGAATTGGATGTATCAGCATAAGGCTGTTATAGATGCTTTGAATAGGACATTAAGGGTGAGTTTGTCTGATAGTAGTTCTCAGCTTCTTATCCAACTTCCAACCTTAACAAGATCAGTGGGCAGAGTTTGTGCAACTTTTGTCAAGGAGATTAGAGATATCCCGGTAGTCTATGAATTCCCTGATGTTTTTCCTGAGGATTTACCCGGTCTACCACCTGATAGGGATGTTTAGTTTAACATAGAGTTAAAACCTGGAATAGCTCAGATCTCTCGAAGAGCTTATAGGATGCCTCCCAAGGAATTAGCCGAGTTGAAGACTCAGTTGCAAGAGTTGATTAATAAAGGATTTATTCAACCTAGTTCATCGCCTTGGGGATGTCCTACAATTTTTGTGAAAAAGAAAGATGAGACACTGAGGTTGTGTGTTGACTATCGTCCGTTGAATGAAGTGACCATTAAGAATAAGTATCCCTTACCTCAGATAGACTTGCTTTTGATCAACTGGCTGGAGCCAAAGTTTTCTCCAAGATTGATTTAAGGTCAGGTTATCACCAAATCAAGATTAAGCCTGAAGATATTCCCAAAACGGCATTTACCACAAGATATGGATTATATGAATACTTGGTAATGTCTTTTGGTTTGACAAATGCCCCAGCTCATTTCATGTATCTGATGAATTCAGTATTCATGCCTGAGCTAGACAAGTTTGTAGTGGTGTTTATTGATGACATTCTAGTTTATTCCAAGAACAAGAAGGAACATGCGGAACATCTCAGAATTGTCCTGACCCGCTTGAGAGAACATCAACTATATGCCAAGTTTAGTAAGTATGACTTCTAGCTTAAGGAAGTACAGTTTCTTGGACATGTCTTGTCAGCTGAAGGAGTTGCTGTTGATCCAAGCAAAGTTAAGGATGTGTTTGATTGGAAACCACCAACCACTGTTCATCAGGTTCAGAGTTTTCTGGGAATGGCGGGGTATTACCGTCATTTTATTCTAGATTTCTCTAGAGTATCCAAGTCCATCACTAGGTTGTTGAAGAACCAAACCAAGTTTGTCTGGTCGTCTAATTGTAAAGAAGCTTTCTAGACTTTGAAGAGAATGTTAACCACTGCACCAGTATTAGCACAACCAGATATCTAGAAGTCGTTTGACATTTATTGTGATGCTTCTGGTATTGGTATTGGATGTGTATTGATGCAAGAAGGCTGAGTCATTGCCTATGCTTCCAAACAACTTAAGCAACATGAAGAGCACTATCCCACTCATGATCTAGAGTTAGCAGCTGTTGTCCATGCTTTGAAGATTTGGCGGCATTACCTGCTTGGTAATACGTGCCATATTTATACAGATCACAAGAGTTTAAAGTATATCTTTACTCAATCGGATTTGAACATGCGACAGAGAAGATGGTTAGAATTGATTAAAGATTATGACTTAGAAGTACATTATCACCCTGGTAAGGCAAATGTAGTTGCAGATGCCCTCAGTCAAAAGAGTCATTGCAATTGTCTGGCAGTAAAAACAATAGATTTGACTTTATGCCAAGAGATGGAAAAGTTGAGTATAGAGGTAATTCAACAAGGTAGTTTGACCAATATAACTATTGAAGCCACTATTCGAGACCAGATTATTGCTGCTCAGAAAGAAAACAAGGGTATAGCCCATATCAAAGAAAGAATCAAGAATGGGAAAGCGGAATGCTTCAAAGTAGATGGTGAAGGAGTGTTATGGTTCAAGAATCGCTTAGTGGTACCAAAGGTCCCTGAGTTGCAACAGTCAATTCTTGAAGAGGCACATGCTACTAGGTTATCTATGCATCCGGAAAGTAATAAGATGTACCATGACTTGAAACAGAGGTTTTGGTGGACCAAAATGAAGATAGAAATTGCCCAGTATGTAGCAAAGTGTGATACTTGTCAAAAGGTGAAAGCTTTACATTTGAGGTCTGCTAGAGAGTTACAACCATTGCCTATTCTAGCTTGGAAGTGGGAGGATATAAGTATGGACTTTATCATTGGTCTACCCAAGACATCAAAGGGCTTTGACTCAATATGGGTTATTGTGGATCGACTAACTAAGTCAGCACATTTTCTTCTAGTCAAGAGTATATATCCTACTATCCAATATGCCAAGATGTATTTAGCAAGAATCATGAGTCTACATGGAGTACCAAAGACCATAGAGTCAGATAGGGGTACACAGTTTGTCTCTAGCTTTTGGAAACAATTGCATGCTTCGATGGGTACGAAACTCCTGTATAGTACAGCTTAACACCCATAGACTGATGGTCAGACTGAAAGAGTAAATCAAGTACTAGAAGATATGTTAAGATGTTGTGTTCTTAACTATTCTAATAAGTGGGATGAATGTTTGCCTTTGGCTGAATTCTCATACAACAATAGTTATCAGGAGAGCATTAGAATGGCTCCATTTGAAGCACTCTATGGTCGTAGATGCAGAACGTTGTTGAGTTGGTCTAAACCCGGGGAAAGAAGGTTCTTTGGAGTTGACCTTGTGAAAGGAACAAAAGACAAGGTTAGGCAAATACAAAGTAATTTGAAGATAGCTCAGTCCTGACAAAAGAGTTATGCAGATAAACGACGTAGACTGTTGGTATTTAACAAGGGAGATTTTGTATATCTGAAGGTATCACCGATGAAGGGAGTTACCCATTTTGGTGTTAAAGGCAAGTTGGCACCTCGTTATATTGGACCATTTCAAATTTTAGAGAGGTATGGAAAAGTGGCCTATCGCTTGAAATTACCAGAACATCTTTCAGCTGTGCACGATGTGTTCCATGTTTCTCAATTAAAGAAGTGTCTCTAAGTGCCTGAGCAGAATGTTGAGGTTGAAGGTGTAGAACTTGAACCTGATTTGACCTATTCTGAATATCCTATCCGAGTTCTGGATCAGAAAGACCGTGTCACACGAAGGAGAACAATCAAGTTCTACAAGATACAATGGAATCAACATTCCGAAGAAGAAGCTACTTGGGAATCCGAAGATTACTTGCTAGAAAAGTTTCTGGAGTTTCTTGCGTCAATATAGAGTAATGTTAGTTGAGCTCGGTCGTTACAAATTGTGTTTTGTAAAGAGACCTTAGCTATTTTATGGATAGATTTTGTATGTGTTCGCTCGACACATTTCCTTTTCCATAACATACCCTATGACTTTGAATCTCGGGACGAGATTTCTTTTAGGGGGAAGGATTGTAACACCTCGGGTGTTTTAAGTACTAAAACCTGTCATGTCATCATATGCATTGCAAAGCATTTGATCTTAGTGAGAATTTTTATGTGCATTCACTAAAACAAGTTTACCTTTATGTTATATGTGTTGACTTGTATGGCTTGAAGTGAGTTAAAAATTCTTTGTATTGAATTGAAATTCCGAAAACCCTGATTTTCAGTATTTAAATCCTACCCTGAAAACCAAATTCAAAATCTAAGCACGTTTTGGGGTTGAGCCTAAAAGCAAAAGTGTAGAGCTTGTCAAGTTATACAAAGTTAGTTTTTGGAGTTTTCAAAGTTGTTATGAAAAATTTGAAGTAATTTGAAAAGGCGTAAATTCTTAAAATGTCCCCTTTTTGAATTTAAACTTGCATTTCAAAATGTAGACTGAATTAGGGGGTGGTTAAAAAGACAAAGTTGTAGAACTTTGAATTTTGAACAACTTTTATTTTTGGAGATTTTTGAGTTGTTACATAAATTTGGAAGTAATTTGGATTTTAAAATGAATGGCATTTTGGTAAATAAGTGGAACAATGCCGTCGGGCAGCTGTCACCGCCGGCGGCCCTTCTTCGGCGTTCCAGGTGCGTTCGTGGTGTCTTTGGCATCGCGCTGGCGTGGAGAAGGCTGTGTCGTGGCTTCCTCTTGCTTCCTGGCCGTCATATAAAGCTTGTGCCGTCGCCGTTCGTCTCCTTTCTCCTCTGTTTTCCCGATGCCGCCGCCATAGCTCCATCGAGCTTGCATCGCCTCCTCAACGCAAACCAGCCTTGGCAAAGCACCGTTTGAGCTCCGCTTGCTCCTTGTGCACTCAGCCGACCTACCATTGCAGCTTGAATTCGACGGGAAGCACCGCTTGTTGCTCTTCTTCCTCGCGGCCGGCAGCACCGCTGTCGTGAGCGCGTTGCCGTGGCTAGAGCTCTCCGGTGCGTTTTTGTCCTTGCTCAGCATAGCTCCAGCTTCGCCTTGACCCCGTGATGCTCTATGACTGGTTGCTTGATCCTTTTGACCACCGCAGTCGTCGGAACGCCGCCACCGACAACTGTTGCTCTGTCGTGGGTGCTGTGCACGTTGAACCACTCATCCGTTGCTCTTCCGATCTAGCTTTCTGCTCCAGTGCATTCGGGGTGAGCTCCTGGTTCTTTCCATGTTGTTTGTTTCACCGTTTCCAGCTTAGTTTCATCGGCATAGTGCCACCGAGCCACCGTGTCCGCCATGGCCGGCGTAGTGCTCGGTCCAGTCCGTAATTGGTCGCGCTTGTGCCACAAATCAATGCGCCGTGATGTAGTGATCATGTTAGTACCTTGGTCGTCGCCATAGATCTTGCCGTCGGCAAGATTTCACCGGTCAAAGCCGTTGTCGCCGTGATCAGCGCGGGAGGTAGGGGATGACATGTGGGGTCGGGTTGTCAGTGACTCAGTGTTTCAAAATGGAATTTTTCTTTTTTTCAGATTTGAATGAATAGTGATGTGATTTGTTATTTTTGTGTAGATTTATTTAGAGCTCCAAAAATTATGAAAATTTTTGTGTGAGCTCTCTGTGATGTATGTTATTTAAGAAAAATATGAAATGTTGTTTTTCAGTACATTTCGAATGTGATAAAAATTGCTTAATTAATTAATAAATGGGTTTCCATGATTTTTCTAGGCTTAATTAATTATCCAAAAATTATGAAAATTGTTTTTGCCACTTAGTTATCATGTGATGAACCTTTATAAAAATTTTGATCTCAATTGGAACAAGTTGATTTATTTCATAATTTTGAATTAAATAATTAATTCATAAAAGCAAATAGTAACCTTTAATGATTTAGGTTTTGTTTGAATTTTTGGATTGAGTGATAACCTTGAGTCATTAGTTGGTAATGATCCTTGGCAATTGAAGTAAGTGTTACGAAAAAGGTTTAGATAGTTTGACTTGTAACTGTACCGCGAAGGAAGGTTATATTCTAGTTGTTAATTTTACATCCGTCATCAAGCATCATGTTTTGTATCCCGCATCATGTTAAACATGGCATTGTTACTACATGTAGTGAACGAAGGTCAACATGTGGTAGTTAATCAAGTTGCGGAGAAAGTTTATCCATCTGTTGAGGTCAGATCTGATAATTGTGGAACGTCTCAGGAATCTGACTTTTCCGTGAACCAAGGCAAGCCCTGGATGCATTTAAACCTACCTTGTGTCTTACAAGTTTTTATCGCTTTTGCTTTTATATACTGCATTAAGTGATTAGGAGTCAAGTGGAAACCTAATTGGTGCATTACCAACCTTGTTTTTTTCATATCTACCTTGTTACCCGTTTTACTTCGTAAATGCCTAGTTATGCTTAGCCATGCTTAGACAGATAAAAGTCGGGTGATTACCTATCACACGTGAGTTTTAAATGAATCTTTGGTTACGTTCGGTTACTTATGTTATCATGAGATATGAGCATTTGGAGTAATAAATCTAGACCAGGCGGACTTGGTGTGTGAGAGCCACAAGATGTGGAGGTCTTGTGAGCGGGTTCTTTCCGCCTGTGTCGATTAAGGTCCGTCCGTTGTTGAATTGCATGAGGTGAGACTTTGTAGTACTAACCACATACTCTGGTAACCCTTAACTCAGCTATTCTATTACGAGAATGGCTACTCGCGCACTGGGAGTGGAGAGATGGCGGGAATAGCAGTGTACCCATGTGGCAATGGGCTAGATTGATGGAGTACTGTATTCTCGGGTGGCACGGACCCAGTTCTTGTTTTAGGGGACCTGAGGGTAGGTTGGTATATGTAGGTCTAAGGACCTGCATATGTCGTATGGTCTGGAATTCCCAACTGGGTTTAATCGATTCGAATCGTCGTTGCTCCTCGGTTATGGAGACTCAACTCACTGTTCATCATCATAGTTAATAACTGGAACGTGAGTAAGGTTTGAGAAAGTGTTGGACATGAAATTTCATGATCTCATTACTGGATCATGTCAACTTTGTATATGATCTTTTCGAAGATAAAAATGTTGATATGAAGAATTTTGTTAAATAGCTTTTACGCAAAAGAACTTTGATTATTGCTAAAGCCATACCTTGAATCCTAGCTGCCTGAGTCTTCTCAATTTTAATTCTGGTTAAGTCTTAGTTGAGTACTTTTGTACTCAGGGTTCGTTGACCCTTGTTGCAGGTGAGCCTCATGAGCAGGTCTATTGTGGACCTGTGCTGCATGACTGTTGTTCAGGTCAATGACGATAAATGAATGTGTGATCCTTGGGCAGGATACTTATATTGTGTGTTTGTATTATGTTACTAATGCCACTCCACTACTACTATGGTTTGTAATATGTACCGAACTTAGTTTGTAAGGTTTAAAAACAACTGGTTTGTAAACTAAGTTACTTAAGTTACCAGGAACATATGCATAGTCATCAGAGGTCATTGGACAGTGACCAGTGCATGTGGGTCCTATAATTTGGGAGGTTCTGCCATAGGTCCTTTGGGCAATGCTTGTTGAGATCTGTGTAGTCGATGCACATACGCCACTCAGTCGAGTTCTTCTTTTGGACGAGTATAGGGTTGGCCAACCAATCAGGGTGTAGAATTTCCCTGATGAATCCGACTGCCAACAAGTTGGTGATTTCTTTCTTGATTGCTACCTTCTTGTCTAGTGAAAACCATCATAGACGTTCTTTGACTAGCTTTGAACTAGGATTCAATTCCAATTTGTGCTCAGCCAACTCTCTTGGGACACCTGGCATGTTGGTCGGCTTCCAAGTGAAGATATTTTTGTTGTCCCTAAGAAAGTTGGTGAGCGCGAGTTCCTATTCTTTTGGAAGGTGGGCAGTGATAAGTGTCCATCTTGGTGGGATCACCAGTACCTAGGTCCATCTTGATGATGTCTGAGTTGGAAGGTGGTGTGATGATACCCTGCTTTCTTAAGTCGAAATCTCCATGTCTTTGGGCTTAGTCTACTGTGCAAGGTTGGCAATATCCTATGTCTCAAAGGCGAGTTGCGCTTTAGCTGCAATCTGGATGGCTTCCGTGTCGCAGTCATATGAGTGCTTTAGGTCACCTCAGGAAGGAGAGTACACCATTGGGACACGACATCTTGAACTAAGAGGTACGGGTAGTGGGGGATGACCATGAATTTGGCCAGGGTGGAGTCATTCAAAGATAGCATGGTAGGATGATTCGAAATTGGCCACCTTGAACTTGATGAACTCCGTTTGAAAATTGTTTGGAGTGCCAAACATAATCAGGAGTGTGATTTGTCCGAGTGGCATAGATGCCTTAACGGGTACTATCCCATAGAATGGGACATCGGTGGGGGTGAGTAGGCTGGTGAAGTCCAGGCCTATCTTCTTCAATGTATCCACAAATATGATGTTCAACCCTATGCCACCATCGATCAAGACCTTACGGACTATCATGCTGGCTATTGTTAGGCCTAGGACGAGTGGGTAATGGTCGACATTAGACACGCTAGTCCATTGACCTTTTCTAAAGAATTGGATCGGGTATTCAGACCAATTGAGGTACTTGGGCGTTGAAGGTCGTCCTGCTAAGATATACCAAAGTGCCAACTTCCCAGTGCGCTTGTTTGACGAAGATGGGACTCCTACAAAGATTATTGCAATGGTACCTTTAGGCTACTGAAAGCCTAGATCAGGGTTGTCGTCTCCATCCTTGTTGTTATCAGCCTTACCCTTGCCCTTGTTGCTCTTGGCGTAGAACCCAAGCTCCTGGAGTTGTGTCGCACCCGGTTTTCCAAAGAATACCAAGCGATAACTATATGTGTGCCCAGGATGTCCACACGACACATATAGCGACAAATATGGAGAATGTCAAGTATAGTTCTTTATTATATATCAAAACATAGTTACAACAAGACTTACAACTATTATAAAGCATAATAGAAACTATTCTTAATCTTCTTTTCAGGACTTCATACTCCACAGGGACGGTTGACTAGGGGAAGCACTCGCCTAGTACTCATGGACTCCACAAGAAACTCTTCACTTGATCCACCATCTGGTACCCATCCAAGATTTTTGTTGATTGTAAAGCAAGTTTGAGCGCACCATACTCAACAAGTATAACATGAGGGGATGCAAGGCTTAAAAGGCTGGACACGGCTGAACTATGGTAAGCATTTTTAGTTGGTCATATTTTATTTATTAAACCTATGTTGCTAGGTTATGCTTAAGCTTCCCAAGGTGAAAATATAATTAACATCAAGATTAATCATCACCCATACCATCCGTAGAGCCATCTATCTCGAAAAGGATCCAGGTCGCTCATGTCTATGAGTACGGCTGATATATTAGTTTTATAACAACTCTATAGAGTTTGTACACTTTCACCATGAGTTGTGATTGCCCTTTGCCCGAGGTGGCCAACCTCTTGACCCACTTCCAAGGTAAGTCAGCAAGGATCACTACGAAGCTTTTCACTAGTCATTCTAATAAGTAGCAGCCACTAAGGTTTTAGATTGACCAGGCAGATATAGATGCTCTCCTCTGACAGTGGCACACGTATGACCACAACCCATCACACACCACGATAGGACAAGAGCTATACCTGAGCTGGCACCCCCTCTTGCCCTTTTCGGTAAGCTGCTAACAAACTAGAACAAATCAAGATACTAGGCTAAGACTAGAGCCATGTAGTTCTCATGGTTGTATTGTAAGTCTTGATTTGCCTCTTTAAGATTCAGCCCTTATGGAGGGCAGACTAGAGCACACAAAAGGCCCAATGCTATAGACCCCTTCTATCTATGTTTCTAAAAACATCATTTTAACATTGATTCCATAATCCATTAATCAAGATTAACATTATATAGTTTGGTGATTGCAGCTAAGCAAAACTACCCATATGCATAACCCAACGTAACAAGGATATATGTATCAAAAGTGCTACGTAAGGTCCTTAAAGGTTCATCAAATTAGACACATGCACATGAAAGGTGAATATAAGGTTTTTAGGTAACAAGGTAGTCATGTTACACTTGCCTCAAATAGTGCTCAAACTTGTCCAACTTTCCTTCTGGATCATCCTTGTATAGCTTCTTCTAACAATAGCAATAACCATCACAACCATCATAGACAAACATTGGGGTTATGAGCAGTTGGAGATGAAGGTGATGGCATCCAGCATCGACGATAGGTGATGATAGGGCCACCGATCAACAAGGCAGCGCTAATTCCATTACGGAGATGATCATGCAAAGTATAGAAGTGGTGGTGTCAACAATCAGTAGGATGATGTTGTGGGTTCAGAGGAATAACAAGGCACTCCATGGTGGCATACATGTAGCATTGAAGTGCTACAGTGTTCCCCATGGCAGGATACGATGGATTTGAGTGACAAGTCGAGACAAGCTGCGGCAAAATAGAATTGCAGTGCTGGGAGGGAATCATTTTGGTGAAGAGGAAGGAGAGGGAGGGAGAGGAAGATGGTGGGGGAGTCCATGGAGGTGGGAGGGGAGGAGATGGGGCATCCTTCTATTATTTGTGTGTAAAACATGAAGGGAGAGGGACAGTAGGTGCATCTGTTCTGTAGAGGGAGAGGGGAAGATGCATGGCTAGTTTTCGTGAGCCTTTCACTCGTGCAGTTAGAGAGTGGTAAATGAGAATAAAGAAGGGCTTGTAAAGGGAATTAAGGGAGAAACATTTACTACAATTTTCTGCATGGGAGAAAAGGAAGATGCGTTATAGGAAGGAGTGAATATGGTAGGAAAGAGGAGGAGATATGGCTGGTGGTTTCATCATCTCTCACTCTTGCAATTAGGGAGACATGCAAAGGAGATGGGGTGGGGAATTAACGGGACTAAATGCTATTGTTTTTGCATGAGAAGGGAGGGTAGGATGCATCATCAAGGAAGAGAGGGGAGACTTCTCCATGCGAAGGAGAGGGGGAGATAATGTTGTGGTTGTTTTCTGCATGCTTCCAATTGAAGAGCAAGTGAGAAATTGATGTGGAGGCATTAGATGCTTCTATTATTTCTACATGAGAAGAATGGAGAGATGATTGGACTGCATCTTCATGTGGAAGAGTGCCATAGGGGTAGCCAGGAATAGGAGAAGGGAAGAGATGTGTGTTGGGCTGATCCAGACTTGGTCCGAAGCAAGAGAAGACAATCGGCTTGGTCCATTAACGAAAGAAAGAAATATAGGTTGCCATGATGGGCTAGGTGAAAGTTCAGGCTTCAACTCAATTTGAGATTCATTTTTATGTATGAGAGAGGACAAAATATTGGCCCAAGAATTCATGGACACCAAATTGACAGAGCTCGAGAAAGTAAGGAAAGGAGAGAATGAGGGAATGGGTTAGCCTAGTATTTTGTAGGATGTTGGCAATAGACTTTATTAAAGTTTTAGAGATTGGACATGACCTTAGGAAAGATGAGATTGGGATCAAACCCTAAGCGTATCTTGAAAACAATTAAATTCATTTTTCAAACATAAACACTATGCAACGACATGGATGCAACAAACCACTAAATTGAATTGCAAAAATTTTACAAACCCACATTTTTCCACTCTCTAAAATGTTGAGAACATAATTAAAGTTGGGGGAAATTTTAGAAAATAATAAAGTATTTTGTTTTGTTTTAGTTTTTTCTAGTCACATCCCAAAATAGGAATTTTTGGGCTGTGACAACTCTACCCCCTTAACAGGAATCTCATCCCAAGATTCGCTTGAAGCTACACTCAATGCAAAGTGCCAAATCACACAAGAGCACACTAACAAGAAATTCAACCTTGCAAGAGCACACTACCATGACAGGGGTCCTTATGAAAGCACACTAACACTCAACTTAGCATCGTTACTAACATGAAAGCGCTCGGGGATAACAACCTCCTAAGGGCATTAGGGTTGGTGGACTTCAACTCTTTAGTCTTCAACGGGGATGATCTTCTTCTCGATGTAGAAACTTGATATTGACATACACCTTCTTGGATCATGAAGCAGGAAGGGGTTTCGACAAAAAGTTTTGTTTTTCTTTTAGAAAATAACAAGGAGGAGGAAGACAAGATTAGGTTTTACAAAAATAAGTTTATAAAATTGACCATTTCTAACTAGGTTGAGTGTCCTACAGCCAACATTGCTCTGATACCAATTTACCACACCCAATTTTGCATAGCAAAATCAAGTACTCATATATGTGTGCCCAGGATGTCCAAACACACATATAATCTCAAACTGCAATAATATCAAAATAAAATACTTTATTACATCAGCATATCTCATCATGTTGTTATCACATATATTTGCTCATTAGCAATATTATTACAAAAGCAGAAAGCTATGCCCATGCTACCATAGGGACTCCAACTGGTGGACATTATCCTAGAAATCCTGGACATCTTCTAGGAAACTCCTCTCATCAGGCATCTGGTACCCATCTGGAATTTTCATTGAATATAAAGCATGCATAAGTGCACCATGCTTAGCAAGTGTAACAAAGGCCCCTTGTACCTATGAACTGCTACATAATTCATACATGTGCATGTGTCTAAATTTAAATCGCCTTTAAGAACTTTACCTAGATTATTCTTGTACCACATATCCTTGTTACCTATGTGTCGAGGTTATAACCCCGGGGTGTCTCAAGGCACCGATTAGTTGGTAGGCCACGCAGGCCTATAATACACCAGCTAGCGAAAGCCCAAACGACACGACCTGAGGCCGAGCTAAGCCAAGCAAGCCAAGCCAGACGATAAGGCTAGGGTTAGCCATGAACCCTCCCTCCTGCCTTAGCCACACAACACTAGAAAGGCGCACGACCTCTCCCCCATCACGACCCCTAGAAGGAATAGGGAGAGGTCGAGCACCGCCAAGCATGCCTACTCTAACAAGGACAAGCATGCCACACTGACCCTGTAAGGATCGAGGGGACATCAGTCACCTCGGCTCGATTAGACGCCATCCCTGTGCCTTGCCTGCACAGACAAGACAATACCACCCAAAGCAATGACGACTGGTACGACGACCACCGATCAGATATGGCTTGATGAGACAAGAGTACGATCCTACCCACTATGGGATGGGAACCATGATGAGGGCCTTGACTCAGAGACCATCTAGGCTAGTGGGAACCACAATCCCAATGATAGGGATCGTGCCCCCTCGCTCTTTAAGGCAACAAGGCAATCCACGACCCAGGGGTGGCCACCAACTCCTGTACGATGCCCTAGGATATCAGGAGACGATGACGAAGACCATGGTAGAGACCATGTCGCACAAGATGACTAGCAAACCACCATCATGCCTATAGTGCCTCCATGGCCAACATAGTAGCACCATGCCACACCATGCCACGACATGGCCACTAGACCATGATGACATCCATGCCCAAATGCGCCCTGCAAGACCGCGTAGCTTGCAAGCCAAGTTAGCTAGGACCTCCCTCAGGCTCATGACCCTTCGGTCGGGAGAACCTATAGCTTTGTATGCGCCCTGGCCCCAAACTCTATATAAGGGTAGCTAGGGCACCCTTTCTAGGGATTTGATCCATCCCCTACCATTTCATTCATTCACCATCATAGTAGGGCTCCTGAAGCTTCCCTTCAGGCTACCTGTCTCCTAGCTCTAGCTCTTCTTCCTCTTCCACCATGCTTGCACCCCCATTGTTAGAACTTTAGAGCATTCAAGCGAGGAACACGCACTCCATCATCTCTGAGACTGGATGTAGGGCTCCACCCTGAACCAGTATAAATCCTCGTGTCTTTTGGATGCTACCATCATCTTCCTAGAGCAACATGACAATCGTATAAGTTTGCTAGTCTGGTTTACAAAACACCAACACTATGGTTTAGGGTGCATTTTGGATAGTTGCTGCAACGCATAACCAATGTAAATAATAAACATGACTAATGATTTATGCAATATGTTAACATTGTGCTTTTTAGCAACTATTTAGGGGGCTAGAGTACTAGGTTTGAGTGCTCTAGTGCCTCTCCATAAGGACTTTATCCTAAAGCGGCCACCCAGGAGGTTCCATACAACCCTGAGTGTCACATGGCTCTGACCTAAATCATATAACTAGTACGCTCTAGCTTGTTAGTGGTTACTGAAAGGTGCAAGATGGGGGTGCCAGGTCGGGTATGGATCTTGTCCTACCACGGTGTGTGCTAGGCTACGTGTCACTAGTGTGCCACTCTCGGAGGAGAGCATCTATATCTACTTGGTGGGTAAAGTTGTACAAATTATGCAGAATTCTTTAACCTGTTATAACAGCCGGGCTCACGGACATGAGCAGCCTAGATCCTTCATGATTAGTGGTTACTTGGATGGTTGGGAATGATTTAATCTTGATTAATTATTGTTACAACTTGGGTTGGTTTATTCACTAAACTAGTGATACAGGTTTAATAAAATTTGACCAACTAAAATTGCTAACCATAGTCAAACCGTGTCAAGCCTTTGAGCCACATAGATCCCTTTGTTATACTTGTTAAGCATGGTGCGCTTACCCTTGCTTTATATTCAATGAAAATCCTAGATCGATATCAGATGCCTGATGAGAGGAGTTTCCAGAAGATGTCTAGGATTTCTAGGATGATGTCCACCAGTTGGAGTCCATGTGGCAGCATGGGCATAGCTTTCCACTTTTGTAATAATATTGCTAATGAGCAAAACTATGTGATAACAATGTGATGAGATATGCGATGTAATAAAGTACTTTACTTTGATATTATTGCAATTTGAGATTATGTGTGTTTCGACATCCTGGGCGCACATATATGAGTACTTTATTTTGCTATGCAAAATTGGGTACGACAAGTTGTCTGCACTCGGCCACTATGTTCTTGGCATTCTTGTGGAAAGGGTAGGGTAGATTCTTGAGGTCTTCAAACTTTTTGTTGTTCGTATTAGACTTCTTGGATTTGTCCATGGAGGCAAGGGTGTTATTGGGTCCTCGTTTTCTATTGGACTATCCACCCTGATTGCCCCTGGGGTCATAGTTTCTATTGTCCTACTGAGTACGTGGGAATCGCTCATGGGTACGCTCTTCAGGCATGATCATCTTCTGTATAGTACGCTTAAAGTCCTCAGCAGTCTCTGGGTTATTGTCGCAAAACTTTTCAAACTGCCACTTGTACTTGATCCCATTGAAGAAGTGCTCGATCACCTCCCTATCTATGATGTCATAGACTTGGGCTCATAACTCTGCAAAGTGATGGTAGTATTCCTAGAAAGTTTCATCTAGTTTCTGTTTGCATGTTCTGAGCTCGATCCGAATACTTGGGTGGGTGAGAACACCACAAAAGTTTTCACAGAACTTGCGCTAAAGTTGTTCCCAAGTATTGATAGAGTTGGGTCGTAGATTGTCAAACCAGGTGAGTGGCATGGTCTCAAGTGCCATGAGAAAATATAGAACTTTGATATCGTTGTTGCCGCCAGCCAACTCAATGGACTGAGTGTAGATGTGTAACCACTGATTGGGCTCTATTTTCCCATTGTATTTGGAGTGGTTGGATGGCTTGATCTTGTAGGGGAGCTAGACAGAGAGGAGTCTCTCTGAGAAACATGGGAATCTGTCTAGTGAGATGTTGGCTTCCCTGTACTCAGAGTCACCTTTGCCTTCCCTATAGTTATGTACCTAATCACAATAGGCTGACTGCGCAACACCCTGATTCCTATTCTGATTACCCTATGGCCCTAGACGAGAAAGGGCTTATACTCAGTGCAGAGCCCCTTGCTAAGAGTTGGAAGGGGCATGAGGCTCTAGCCACCAAGAAGGGTTAGGGGCGGTAGATGCCCCCTTGCTGCTTGCATCTGTAGGGCTACAGATTCTAGAATGACTTTGAGGCATCATTGATCATCGGTTGGGTTCTCTATAGCAGCTAGCCCATTTTCTAGGGCATAGACATTGGCATAGGGTGTGATAAAAACCCTATGGCTAGCTACCTCCATGAACTCAGCATCAAGGTTGCATGAGGTAGATGCTCTGAACATGTCATGCTCTCGATGTTGTTGTTCTTTTTCTTACTCTTGTTGGCGTCACTCATAATTGGTTTCTATAGCCAAGCGTTGCTGCTCAACTTCATGGCAGGCTACCTGGTACCACTCCCACTCTTCCTTGCGGTATTGGGCACGGTTATGATGAGCCTATCGTGCTCTGTTCTTTCTTTCCCTAGCTACCTTCTGCTCATCAGTCTCCCTATCTGGTGCTGGGGGATCTAGGAGATGTTAGACAAAGTCTCCTATCCGTCTTGAATGTTAGGAGCCTATGGCATAGGGATCTAAGGTGGGTGAATGGCCATGAAGACTTATTTGGAGTGTCTTGGGGCTGAGTGTGTCTTGGACTCTGTAGTCGTCGCACTATCCAAAATCTCTGTAGAACCCTGGTCATTGTCAGTTGGAAGAGTATTGTCGTCCTAAAAGGCTAGGAGCTCCACCATGCTGACTAGACAAGATAGATTTGATGAAGAGGAACTAGGTCGAGCACCCGACCAGTGGACGATGCCTCCCTTAGGGGTGATGAACAAGACCAAACCCTTCTGGGCACGTGTTAATGGGATATCTTGCTCTGACTGCATGAGGTAGCTGATTGTATCTTGATAGATTCAAGCTTGATTCTTGAGTCCGAGTGGAAAACAACATGGGTCTTCGGCTTGGACTTGATATGGGATATCCATCCTAGATAGATCATTTGTGTTCAAGTAGGAGTCTTTGTTTTCCATAGCTTCTTGAGTCTGAGTCGGATCAGAAATTGAAAGCCATGAAAATTTCTCAGCGAGAAGATCCAGCGTGGCTGTTGAAGTCGCTAGAGAAGCTTGATGCGCCAAGATCTCCACGAGATGACTTTAAAGCTAGCCGGAGTCATCCGCCATGCAGATCTAGGAGCCAAAGATGAAGGTGGATCCCACCATGAAAATCATGTTGTCGAGGTCCATCGAGCTCTCCATCATGAAGTCATCGAAAGCCCCTACCTGGCACGCTAGCTGTCGGTGTTTGATGACCAACAACTCGTAACGGGGTTACCCAGGATGATGATTGAAGTGCTTTAGCGTATGCTAAACTTGACAGTAAATGCAAAGAGATGAACAATTTATACTGGTCGGGCCCTCGTGATCGAGTAATAGCCTTTACGTCTAGTCGGCGTGTAGCCTTTTGCATTGGATTGATTGGTATGATTGTTATGTACAAGGGGGTGCACCATACCTCTCTTTATATAGGGGAGAGGGTAAGGGCACGTACATAGTCCTAGCCGGTTACAACAGAAGAGTCCTAGTCCTATTATAGAATCTAGCTTTCTTAGTAAGATGACTTAGTTGATCATGATAGCTTGAACTCCATGCCACCTTGTCTCGTGTCCTTCAGCAGTTCTTGGGCTAGCCCAGGGCCATCTAAGTAGTAACCCCTATGGGAAACCCCTAGGACCCCGGTTCGTCAGTCTGGGGGTCCTTCTATATGCTACTACATCCGTACCTTTCACAACCACATTGTAACCCCATCGTAGCCGCATTTTGGCCTCGGCGGTAAGCTGTTGATAGTGACGGCCATAGCTTTCACCATCAGCATTTGAGACCGGCTACAGTGTACATGAACACCGTCGTATTGGCTTGTGATCTGTCCGTGATTAGGTCCTTACTCCCATCATATTGGATCATGACCTTGTTGTGGATGTACACTAACACCACCACATTGGCAAATGATCCACCTATGTTGAGGCTATCAAAACCATCGTGTGGGCACATCAACCGCTTGTGTAGTGGTCCACAGCATCATTGCCTTGTACTTCAACCCGACTATCAGCGGTGCGGGGTCACTGATGCTTCGATGGCCGAGACGCTAGTGTAGAGGTTAACACCACCATTGCTTCAACGTATGATCCACCAGTACAAAGGTCATGGTCACCATTGCCTTTTACCATGATCCGTCTTTGATGATCGTTTAGTCGGTGTCGAGCTACTAAAGGATTCAGTGGTGATATACTTTTGATCCTTGTCGCATCATACGTATAGCGATGGTGGTGATAACAAAACAATGAATGGTGCTTACATCCGATGGCGACAAAATTTCATCCTATTTCACAAAAGTTATTAATTTAGCCGGGCCCTTAATAGCTTCATGAACACAAAGCATACCGATATATAATCATTACATCCATAAATCAAGGTCACAAACAAGAGTACTTTTTATAATAACAATGGACGTTACCATAACATCTTTCTCAATTGATGTCCTAACACAAGCGGTACATAGAGCATACTAAAGGTCCTGATCTATATAGACTTACATAACAAAATGATGTAGTTGCGCTCCTTCTATGTGGCACTCCTGCTTGCAAGGCCAAATGAGTATAATTAGTGCATCCTTCAGATTGGTAGCCAATGCACCATGGAACCCCTCTTATTCGTCTCTAATCCACAACCTAAACAAAGCAGCAGAATTAATAATATTGAACATACCATTCCTTTAGTTAACAAGCCAAAATTGGCCTATACATACATAGAATGAAAACAACTCCCTACCTGAATGAAGACTATCATCACGACCAAATGCAAGAAATGCACCTTTACTGCTTTGCTAATGACTCAAT
Source organism: Miscanthus floridulus (assembly GCF_019320115.1). Lineage (NCBI taxonomy): Eukaryota > Viridiplantae > Streptophyta > Magnoliopsida > Poales > Poaceae > Miscanthus > Miscanthus floridulus. The sequence goes on from NC_089597.1 coordinate 85,550,456, forward strand.
AAACAAGGGAACATAAGGAAGATAGCAAGGCATGTTCATATGGAAACGCCCTCTTGATCTACAAAAGTGGATGACACGGGCATGGATGACATGAATCTTTCTGCGGTCCATGTCATTTGCAATCAATGTTATATCCTTCCCAACAAGGAAAATAAAATTCCATTCTAGGTAAACTCTAATCACTCTGTACTCCTCATCACAAAGCTCAGAACCAACTTTAATATGCATGTGTCCAAACAGTTCCTCCGTATTCACAACATGCTTCAAACTCCAGTTATTGGTACCATAGTCTTCAAGTATCCACACTAAAAGCCAAGACCTATTGCAAAAATCAGCACAACACACACATAGGTGACCCTAAGCTTGATGGATGGACATTTTAGCACCACCTAGTTTATGAATTGTCCTCCATGTCTTTTCCTCCATATCCACAGCAACTATCGTAGAGTACTCAAGCATGTGCATAAAACCATTAAGAAAAACACTTCTTGATTTTGAACGTAGAACAATACTACCGTCGCTCCATTTAGATTCCTTAAAGATCCATGCTGCAGTTTTAGATGAGTAGATCTCCACACCTACGCATGCACACTCCACCTCAACAAATTCAATTACATGGAAGTGCGAGGACGTTGGGTCAGAACCTAAGCGAGCCTGACCAACAGAACGGATGGTACATGGCAGTACATGCCATTTGTGGGTTGCTGGAGTGCAGACAACATAGTGACGTAATCCATTAGGCCCAGCACACCAGCAAAGGACGAGGTCGCTGCAACAATCTTAGACTTGGACTTTTTGAAGTGGGAAGGGCAAGAAGGACAAGGAGGGCCATTCATCAGTGATGCTGGTGAAGTGGTGATTGCCCTTCCACTAGCTACCATAGAAGAAGCCAACGACAGTCTATGAAAGCTTCTTCCATTGATAGTAGTCGGAGATGGCACGCTTCTAGGGGCGATAGACACACTTGCAGCAGCACAAGGACTGGGCGGGGAGGTAGAGGAAGATGTTGGCAAGCACATCATCTGAGAGGATGTCCACTGCATTCCTCATGTTGGGGGCCTCCTTCATCTAGAAGGACACCACCAGCCAAAGAGATGAGGCCACCCTACCATGGAATTGCATCAATAAACATTAGTAAGGAGATGAGTTTCAAGGAGAAGGGACAACGATGCAAGTAAAGCCTTATTACACTTGCCTTTGGATCTGGCGGTGGTGAGCACGAGTGGCAATGCCGGTGATAGCAACAGGTCATTCGCTAGTGGATCTATGTGGGCAAGCCGACGATGTGCACCAATGCGAAGCAAGAGCTGAGCAGTGCTGATGAGCAGGAGCGGTGATGATGAATAGCAGCAATGAGGAAAAGAAAAGCTATGTGTGCATGGGGGAGGGAGGGCGGTGGCGGGGTGGGCGGGAGGGTTAGGGCGAATGTTGGAGTAGGGGTTGATTGCTCTCTGTTTAACTTTTATGGCACGCGGGAATCGAACTTTCATCAGTTCCACGTGGGAGGTTCAAATGCAGGATTGGAAATTTTGCAACTAAGCAGCGGTGAATGCACAGTACCATCACCGGTGGCTAGGTCCTATTACCACCCAGAGACCTCCATATGATATGGTGATGAACACTAAGGCACACAATCTTAATGTTTGGCATTGAAACAAAGCAAAACTGCATAGTTAGAAAATTAAGAAAAGCACAATTCTAGTATTCAGATTGAAAGGAAGCCAACTTGAGTTTGATGGTGAATAATAAGGTACATAGATTTACATTGAAAGAAAACCAAAACACACACTTAGAAAACATAAGGAAAGCACAATGACAGTACTCTTGGATTGAAAGGAATCTAACTTGAGTTCCATACATTCATACAGAATAAGTAGGTGGACACTAGCAAGCTAACAAGCATGCCGAAAGCTAAAATGCAGATACTAATTAGGGCGACACTATGTAAAAGTTTAATGGCCTTCATATGTACATCATTGGTAGCATAATTAATCATTCTCCATGTAGATCCTAGTCAACCTCCATGGGATCATTGTGAATCTCCATAAGATCCTATAGATCATTGTCAATCTCCATGTCATCCCGAGCCTTGACCACTACAACCATGTCCACATCCATTGGTACACTTTCATTTAGCTCATCGACTTTGTTCACAAAGCACTGATTCGGTGAACCAATACGAAGGACAATAAGGCTCACAAGCTGCACTCCACGGATATACAAGGCCACAAACTCCAGAATGAGAAGATGCATTTTCATCTACAGATCCAACAAAATTACTATAGATAGGTTGGAGGGGAAGGAACAAAGAGCATGAGAGAGCAATACAAAGGAATATAGAATTCAGTGAAGGAGCAGATCCAATGAAGTTACCTTAGATCCGAATGGAGTAGAGAAGCAGGGACAGCGTGCTGAAGATTTGTGCGCTGGTGAGGCTGGAGGTGAAGGAGCAGTGAGCACGTGAGAGGTTGCCTTTCATCCGATGCTAGCAGGGTGAAGCAGAGCAAGGGAGTAGAGTGGGGAATGGATGGGTGGAAGGTGTGGTAGGACCGTAGGAGAGTGTATATATAGTTCAATAAATTTGTTTCCCCTATACTAGGGCCCAGTGTCCAGGGAAGTAGGATGCCTCCAACACATCTATTGACACTTGGTTCTACTATCATTTATAGTTCAATAAATTGAACACCTGGTTAATCACCTTGCATTTAGTTCAACAATAGTTATACAAAAGTGACAGATTTTAGTCCAACATATCAATTGATACTTGGATCTACTATCATTTACAGTTCAATAAATTGAATACCTGGTTAATCACCTTACATTTAGTTCAACAATAGTTGTACAAAAGTGACAAATTTTAGTCTGATACATAAATTAATACTTGAATCTACTGTGGTGAACTAAGCAACTTGCCAATGAACATACCAAGAACTAAGGTAAGTACAAAATAGGTGAAACAAGAATAGGAAGCACATTTCTTTCTCAAAGGTACGAAATCTTCCATCATCTTTGTTGGAACCCCAGCCATTTCTTCAATCTGTGGCATAATCTCTTCCTCCTCCTGAAGATGTTCTTCATTTGTTGTAACATTGGTCTCTGCCCTCAACTCCCAAATCTTGTTACGTAAATCTAAAATCAAAGTCCTTAGAAATTTTCCATATGGGGGATCGTGCCACTTAAAGAACCCACAATCTAAGTTGACAGAATTCCTTATTTGACACTGGGAAAATGAGTCGTTCCTTTCTTGGCTCTGAAATTTTCTTCGTTCCCTATTTGACACTCACTTCAACTTTCATCCCTAATTTGACACTACCGTCAAATCCGTTAGCTAACGGTGTTAACTGGCTGTTAAAAAGACGTTTTTGCCGCTAGAAAAAAGCGGCGAAGCAAATTTGAGAGGAAAAAAAACCTACGCCCGCCTCTAATGCACGCGGCCAGCTGCAAAAAAAGGCGCATGTTTTTTTTTCCTCTCAAATTTGCTTCGCCGCTTTTTTTCTAGGGGCAAAAATGTCTTTTTAACAGCCAGTTAACACCGTTAGCTAACGGATTTGACGGTAGTGTCAAATTAGGGATGAAAGTTGAAGTGAGTGTCAAATAGGGAACGAAGAAAATTTCAGGGCCAAGAAAGGAACGACTCATTTTCTTAGTGTCAAATAAGGAATTCTCTCATCTAAGTTAGCCTACAAAAAAACCAACTTACCATAAGTACAGCGGGATTTCAGCATTTGCATTACAAAAATAGAATGAACAAGAAAGAAATCGAGTTACATTATTTGCCATGCAGCATCTGTCGTACCGACATCATGGGTTTCCATCACTCCATGAAATCCACTGAGGCGTCTTCAAGCCACAACGACACAAAAGTGGTGGCTCGTATGTGTAGGGGTGGTTGTCGACACGGCAAGGGATGGGAGGCCCCTCCCATTGTAGCCTCCTCCACTAGAAGCCGGTGTTCTTCTCACAATGGCGCCCTAGGATGGTGTCGACCACTAGGAGGAGTTGGAGCTAGATGCAGCCATGGAGTAGTTAGGGTTCAAAGTGTTGCACACTCTGAGTGAAGAGGTCTGCCTAGGTTTTTTGTCTACGCTTTTGCCACCCACCAAGGCGCCAAAACATCCTTCAAAACCCTCGCACTCCCACCAAGATGAAATGTTGTGTCGCAGAACCGACCAATTCATAAGAGTACAAGTACAATGGCAGCCCACAAGCGGTCGTACTGTCATACTTGAACCCATATAAACCCGGTAGTCCGTCGAGTACCACGACGGGTCTCGATAAATGATTTACAACAACCAAGATCGTACATGATTCAGCATACATGTCACGTATTACATAAAGTTCACAGATATATTTTCATCATCAGAGTATGAAACCAAATTATTACAAACCGAGTTTGATAGATAAAAGCGGAAGCAAATTAAGTTTGAAAGTAAAGTTTCCAACATAGTTTAATATAGTGCCGAAATAGGATCACAGTCCACAAAAGCAAATAGAGGGATTAATAAAGAAGCCTGCCCAAGGCTTACTCCTCATCCACGGCAGGATAGAAGCAACTCTTGCAATAACCATGATACAAAATGCCATCTGCAACAATGGGAAATAAAACCCTGAGTACGAGAAGGTACTCAGCTAGACTTACCCGTCATAAACTAGAAACAAAATGACTTCAAGGATCATGCAAGGCTGTATAAGTGGAGCTAGCTTGACAACTTTTTGCATAAAAGCAATTAACTCAGTTATACAATTATAGTTCCGTTATCAAGTTAATTATAGCTATCCATATCTAAATTAGCAACTATCCTATGCCAGACATGTAGTATATCATTTTAAAAGCATACAATAGTAACCATAGCCGGTATTGTAATTCCATATTCATTCGAACCATCATGTTCCATAACACAGTTACTACGATGCTGGAGCTAGCCAAGTTTCTCACTATCCGGGAGAGACGGCGATTCGAATCGATTTCAACCAGCTGGGAATTTATTCCTAACACAAACCCAGGCAGACCAGATCATTAGTCGCCTTAGGTCACCTTTGGTACAACTCAGGTACACATTTCGTGGGTTCGTACCGCGCCGCACAGTCGGGAACACCAAATGCCAGGACGTTCAGGACTACCCTGCCCTTGGGCTCAGTTTGGTTCCCTGCAAGGAGCGCACAATAGAACGGGGCCCGACCTGAGTTGAGCTACTCGGCTTCGCGGTCGGAATGAGTTATCCGGCCAGCTAAGTGATAGGCATGCGTTCAATCTTGTTAGAAGTTCCAACAATGGTACGGTCCTTAACCGGCACAGATAGGATCACATGAGTCCACCTACACATAGACTCTGCCTGGCCTCGATTTACATCACCCCATGGTTCTGTTCCACGATAGCAAATATAGCCAACCGTGCTCCGATATCAACCTATATCTCACAGGTGACAGGAAATCACTTGACTTCTACCGGTCTAAGCATGGCTAAGCATAGGTTCGATCCTGGACCTACATAGGGTTAACGGTGTATATCTGGACAAGGGATTGATATGCATCAAGTGGTTCCATTCAACTCTTATAACCTAATGCATCAATCATAAGTACTTAAGTAATCATTTGTAAAATACGGGGAGACTTAAAATGCTCCGGGGCTTGCCTTTCAGATAGGATGTGGGGCGGTGATCAGGGCACTCCAGAAGCTCTTTAGGGTTCTGCTCCTCGCCTTCGGGAGCTGCGGCTTGAGGATTCTCCTGCTGGTTCCCTTCCTCTACTTCGTCGAATTCCAGCAACGTTATTTCTTCCTCCGATCCTAGATGCATGAATATGGCATAAGGTATTGCGAATGCATATATGTTGATAAGTATAACCTGATGATACGTGATGAATGCATTCTTGTACATATTCTTAACATCATGGTGCTGAAGTAATAACAAGTGCATCGTGTTTTTACTGAGTAGGTGCATATCTCTTCTTAATGATTCAATCAAACACTTCAGCAGTTCATGTACCACACTACAAAACAGCAGCTATTTATTTTACTCATACCTGTAGTTCTACTTATCCAAATGTTGTGATCTTGGACTTTCTGGAAAGCTCATAAAATTGCCTACAACTCTTATTTAACCATCAAAAGCTAATTCACAATTTAGCTTAGCCAAAACAGACAAGCAACTCAGTGCTGTCCAGAAATTCCAGAGAGCAAGTAATTCGGAAACACTAACTTTGAAGAGCCATAACTCCCAAACTCTTTGGCCTATTGCTCTGAAATTTTAACACAAGATACATGAAGAAGTTTTCTACAACTTTGTTATTAACCATGTTTACAGCAAACATCATTTTTACCATGCAACACATCAAACTATAGAATCTGTCCTAAATCCGCTCAAATCGAATTATAAAGCAACAATACTTCTACTTCATATAAGTATTCAAATTTTTACAACACAAAGTCTACCAACAGTGCAAGCATACCTAATACACTCAAGAAAACATAATGGTGAAGCCCAAAATATTTATTTAAAAGCATTTATCATTTTATTTAGATACTTAGGTTAAATAATAAACATATACCAAATGTGCATCATAAATTCTCAAAAATTTACAGTGCCTTACTAATGCTACCAAAAGACTACTGTAAAAGTTTCATGCTATTTTATCCAGCAAAACATTCTATACAAAAAAGACAAGGCATAAAGGCTTAAAATAGCATAAATAGAAAACCTTAGTGAAAAGTGTACTTCCTAAGGAACACTACCAAATTTATTTCACAATTTTTGAAGCTATACAACTGGAGATAAAAATATTACAAAACAGCATGAAATCCTGAATCAAATGGACTATCCTACTCTCTAACTGTCGCTGACAGCTGGGTCCCGCCTGACAGAGGACCCCACTCGTCAGTGACACTGAGTAGAGCAGCGGCGCTGCACGATGCTTGCGCGGCCAGAGCTCGTCGTCGGTGAGTTCGCCGGCGGTGAAATCAACATGACATGACACCCACGAACCTCCCGGACCTATTGATCTACTTGACCGAGCCTACCGTCGGAGCTAGTCACGGCGGCGGCCTTCATGGCGGCCCGGCGGAGCTAGACGGCGGCACTACGCCGGTGGAGGCCACGGCGAAGCAATCTAAAGCGTGGACGAGCTTCTACGGACTTAGGTGAACCTAGCGCACAAGATTGCATGTCCAATGGTGGAGGGAGGTGCTCCAGCCATGGTGACGGGCGCGGCGGTGATGCTCCGGCAAGCTCATGCATGGTGCTGGGGCTTACCGAGCGCGGTCAGCGAGCACGGGGGTGCTGGTGGTGCAGCTGCGGTGGTGGAGAAGCGGCGAGGGCGACCTGGCATCGGCAATGGAGACGGCGGCACTCGGTGCGGAGGCGGCTGCTGCTGCGGGCGAGGAGGGAAGCCGAGGCGAGGCGAATGGCATGCGCGGCTGAGTGCGGGTGGGTGCTAGGAGTGAAGTAGTGCGCATCGGCCCACCTTGGCCGCGCTAGGCAGGGCGCCGGTGATGCGCGAAGCCTGCCGGTGTCGGCCACTGAACGGCGTCGTTCGGTTCATTTAGTCACGCGATCACAGCCTCACAGCGAGTTTTGACAGTGAATTAACTGCTAAACCATAGCTCCCTAGTGCAAACGACCTAAATGACTTTTGTAGACCTATGTACCAGCTCCATTTGTTCTTAAAAGATCATGTGCTAATTCGCAGCCGAAATCGAGTTATATCATCCCCAAGTTCGGCTTGTCAGTCTGTTAATCATCTAGACTTAGAAAAAATGTTAAGTGTTGAAATTGTTGTTTTGCTGATTCTTGGGAGCCAATTTCAAGCATGTTAAGGGCTAATACAGTCAATGACCCAAAAATAAAAGTTGTTCCCTATATCAAATACTACAACTTTACTTTAGTGACCACCTCCATGCAAGGTCTCTAACACATAGTTCAAACTAGGTCAAACATGTCACATTCAAATGATGGTCTACATTCAAACTAGGGCTTAATGACCTATTTACCCCTAACCATGAATATCAAAGTTGTTCATAATGATACTCTAAACATGTTTAAGCTAATTGCAAGGTCACACAATCATTTCATGTATTAGTCACTCATAGGGCTATCTAGGTTAACACATGAAATCTTAAATGCTTGATCATGAAAGGTGACATTCATGAACCATGTTCTCTTTGCTAACTTAAGTGTTGCTAATATGTTTTTGTAACCCATATTAATCAATTACATGTTTACACTCATGATCATATGCATAAACACATAGAAACATGAAATAATAAGAAATGTTGCATATGTTTCAATCGAATGTTTCAAGTGTAAATGCTTATATATGAATGCTTGATGATCATGCTCATGCTATGCAAGTCAAGTTATGCAAGGCTAACACCTAGGGTGTTACATGTTGTGTCACCGGTGGCTTAGGGTGCTATCCACCTATAAAAGAAGGCTTGTTTTGGATCCTCTGTGCTTACATAGAGGTGTACACGTGGACCACAATCAAGACCAACTGACTGAATTAGCAGTTCAACCGAAGTAATAGTTCAATGACTATGTAGTACTCATACATACTAATCTAGAGGTTTCATTAGTACATATAAACTTCATTAACATAAAAGTTTCACAAATTCTAAGACTTAATGTCGGATGTGTAGGCAGTTGCTAAGGTATTCAATTGGTTGATGCGGTCCTAAAAGCCAGAGGTAGTGAACCATAGCGAAGATGATAGTATCTCCGTCCAAGGAAATATTGTATGTATAAAGTATGTCTACTTCATGTCCAGTCCTACAAAGCACAAAAATCTCTCCACAAATAGGGTCTTGAACGATTCTTGTCAAATTTTGTGGTCTAAGAAGGTGACCAATAGCGGCTTCAACAATCAACAGTGGGTCTAGGTGAATGCTATATCCCAAGTAGCAAACAACAACATCTAGGGTCCTGGCGCCAACCCTAGCCACCAAAACGCAAGGTTGCTCGCATTGAAATGGCTTCTTCTAAAGTAAGACATCTGTTGCAATGAAGAAATTCCTAATATGAACAAAACTAATACCAAACCCAAAACCAATTGGAACCAAATGCAAACGGGGGGTGACCAAATGCATCTAACCTTCACAGGGCGTTGTCCACGACGATAATGTAAGGTGCTCGAGGCAGGGCAAGTACAGGCAATGGGTCAAAATGAAGATGAAGAGATGGTTGGGCAGAATGAAGATGAAGCAACAATGGGTGGGGAGAACTAATGGATTCGTATTGGGGTTTTTTAGTTGGTCGAACTGTCGCCAAGGCACCGACAAGACCCCAGGGGAGTTTGAAATGGCCCGGGCGCTTCTAGGTTTGTTGCCAAATAGACGGTCTAGATTCATCGGTAGTGGAGAACGGATGGCACGAGATAAGTAAAACAGTGTCAGTATTAAGCTGACCATTGTCACGCTAATCCAACACTATAATACAACGATTGTCAGTGGTTAAGCTGCTTTTAGATTCTCCTGGAAACAACCGCAACCGTACATGACAGTTTTTTCCCTTTTCATTCACAAATATACAGAAAAATTAAAAAACATTTGTCGAGAGATCAAATCCGTGCACTGGCATTTGGAAGTAGTATTGGAAAGAACTTGTCGGGTACCATAAAAAGGGGTCCCCTAAGCAAGAACCGAAAAAATCGCTTAGACCTTGTAAATATCGAAGCCAAGAGACAACCACCGGCAAACCCACACCATATCCGAGGCCCGACTGGACCACCCGGCCCACCTCGAACAGTATCTGGGCTCACCCAAAGCGGGCTCGGCCCAGAACGAAACCATGAGGCCTCGGATGAGGTATCAGTTTTCCGACTCACCCGAGGCCCCGCGCCACAAGGCCTCGGACGAGGTACCGATTCTTCGACTCGCCCGAGGCCCCGCGCCACAAGGCCTCGGACGAGGTACCGATTCTCCAACTCGCCCGAGGCCCCGCGCCACAAGGCCTCGGACGAGGTACCGATTCTCTGACTCGCCCGAGGCCTCATGCCACAAGGCCTCGGACAAGGTACCAAATCTCCGACTTGCCCGAGGCCTCGCGCCACAAGGCCTCGGACGAGGTACCGATTCTCCGACTCGCCCGAGGCCCCGCGCCACAAGGCCTCGGATGAGGTACCGATTCTCCGACTCGCCCGAGGCCCCGCGCCACGAGGCCTCGGACGAGGTACCGATTCTCTAACTTGCCCGAGGCCCCGCACCACAAGGCCTTGGACAAGGTACCGATTCTCAGTTACCGACTCGCTCAAGGTCGGCTCGGCATCAACCCCGTCACCGCCGCCTTGATCAACTTCTCTGACGGGACGTCACATCCAACTAATGCGTCCAACCACTCCCGTGACATCAGCCGAACAATGGCACGATACAGCAGAGTGGCTAATGAGACAAGAGTCACATCAACGCCATGCCATCCGGGATAGGATGGGGCAGAGGTTACCGGCCGCGGTGCTCGACACTGTGCCCACGGCTGACACCCGTACTGCACTGTACTGCCTAACCCCTGCTCCAAGGACAGCACGGCATGGAAAGTCAAGTCTAGGTCCCTGTAGCCTCGGAATCGACGTGCAAGACCAACTGCACCCTCCAAGCCTCGGCTATCTGCTTTCGAGCTCCTATAGCCTCGGGACTCGCGCCCGCCGAGCCCCCCATAATGGTTTAGCCTCGACACCGACTGGGCCTCAGCTCTCTATGTTGTCAGCACTCTAGGACTAGCATGTCATCTATAGTACGCACCATGCCCTGCATCAAGCTACAGGAGCCCCCACGTCATGCATAGGGCCAAGCTCCTATAGCCTCGGAATCAGCACACCCGTGCCGTCGCATCTACCCAGCCTCGGCTCTCCACGCCAGTCAAACATACAGTGACCAGCACGCCTCCAACAGAAGAAGGCGCGCATGCCACCACATGAGCTCCCACGTCACACAGGATCAGGCGTGACCGGCGCGCCGCTCCAGTGCACCGAGGACAAGGCCGCTCCACCGACCATGCCGCCACAGTGACGAGCTGCAAGGCTTAGACATGCTGCCTCTGCTCACAAAATGCCATGTAGCAAATACATGTACCGCCACTGTGCCTCCCTTCGACTATAAAAGGGAGTGACCGGGGCCGCTTCTAAGGAGGAAGAGACACACACGCGCAAGCAACGCACAACGCTCTGTAACACACACACTTCCTCACTGCAAGAGATCAACATCTCAAGCAACCCATGCCACTCTACGCAGAGACCTGGGACTAGCTCCCTCTCTCGCTCAGCTTGTAAGCCCCTACTACAAGCACCTCGGTGCAAGGAATACAAGATCGCTCTCTCAGACTGGACGTAGGGCACCTATTTTCTGAACCAGTATAAACCTTGTGTCTCTTTGTATCACCATCCGAGATTAGGGGCATGCAGTACACTTTCACTAGTCGGTTGAGGACCCGCCGGACCAAAACACTGATAGAACTTGCTTTGCATTTCATATAAAAAAGGTGACATTGAAAAGATCAAATCTGCGTGAATAGAATTTTTTCTTTGATTGAGTACATATAACTAACATATATAGATACAATTTGGACAAGTATATGATTATACTCATCTAAAAGCATAATAACTAACCTAAACTTGCCACACCCGATTTCATAAAACAAAACTGAATGCACATCACATGTATGCCAGGATCTATTTATTCATACATGCGACGACAAAATGATACATTGCAATGTTTATTACAAAAGCGATTACATATATTAAAAATGACCAGAGGGTCTAAACACAAAATTACATCAGAGTTCCAGCAGAGCAGGGTCTCCATCCCTTCAGGCAGCTGATCGGGGGTACACCAGCCTAGCATCGACACCATCTTTAGGAAACACCATCTTCTAAAAACTCCATCTTCTAGTCTAAACCGCTGGGTGGGGTAGCAAAGGGGACAAAGAGAAGGGTGAGCACATCGAAATGTACTCCGCAAGTGTAGGAAAGTATGACATGCGGGCCAACACAAGGAAAGGCTAACAGGGTTTAACACAAGCCCTTAAGCAACACACCTATTACCTTAAACCTTAAGCACCTATTTAACTAGGTGAGATCTTCCTTCACCTCGAAGAACCACTGTAACCAACACTCGAATCCCATCCGAGCACCACACCTGGATTCCATCCAAGCAAACCAACACTTGGATTCCATCCAAGCCTCCCAACCAAACTAGAGCCATCTAATCAAGAAGAAGTCCAGGCCGCTCTTGACCGTGAGCACGGCTGATATATCAGTTTTACACTCTGTAGAGGTTGCACACTTTCACCACGAGTCATGTTTCCCCATCACGCTTCACACTACCTAGGTGCTCAGCGGGGTCACACTACAAGGCCTTTACAAAGTCTCTCCAAGTCTATTTTACACCTTCACTAAGGTTTCTAACCGCTAACAATGGGTACCAACACCACTGCAGAAGCCTCCTCTTGTGCCACACAAACTGACCCGATGTAGCATAACTTGGAGGAAACTAATTACTTGGCCAGGGCCAGAGCCATATAGCCCTCAAGGTTGCGCTGTTAAGCCGGGTTACTTGTCCATGAACTGGTCCTTAGAATCCAAGCAGAAACGAGCACAATCCATTCCACCAATTCCAACAATCCACCAGAAAACATTTACCCAAAATCTGGCACACACCTCCACCAAAACCAACCATCCTGTCGGATTCCTATTCACCATGTTGCTATAAACATTACCAACCCAAGTTGCATAAATCATTAATCAATATTAAATGATAACCTTTCCAACCCAAGACTGCAAGCTAAGCAAGACAGCTACCCAACCAACCCAGGTTACAAGGATGATAACATCAAGTTCAAATAAACCCTAACATAGGATTCAAATTATGACTCAGCATACAACTAATGGTCTAACTACACTAACTCAAAGTAAAACAAATGTAGGAGCAAGATGGTCAAGGACACTTGCCTTAGGCTTAGAAACGAATAATAACTCAAACTCTGGGTCTTCGGGATCCACCGATGACTTCTCTTCTATCATGGCAAACTTCGGGCGCATAGACATACAAGCAAACATATACAAATAAATAAAAGCAATGCACCAAACATGATAAACAACTTATGAAAAGGTTACTTACGAGTAGGTCTTGTTTCTACGATCGCATGAGCGCAAAAACCGCTAAAAACGGAGATCGGACGGAAAAGATACGGACTCCGAACGATTTAAACAAGGGAGGGCATTCCAGGTATTTCACTTGAAATGCGCTGAAATAAATAGTACTGGCGTGATTAGACAATGATAGAAATATATATTGAAAAGATGAAACTAAAAGAATTGAATTCGGATTTGATACGAAGGAATAATTGATGAAAAGGATAGAAATTGAATGAACCAAGGACCTATCTGCGATTTTAGAAAATATTTAATCGTGAATATGCCCTTCTTCATATCGCTACAGTAGAAATCGCTGTACTGTTCATGTGCGGCCAGCAGAGAAGAAAAGGGAGGGAAGGGGAGGCCGTGGGGGCTAGGTCTGAGCTCGGCCGGCTATGGGGGGGCATGGCCGGGCTGCAGGGGTGGGCAGGTCGGCCGAAGTGGGTTGGCTGCTGGGCGGTCGGCGACCAACAATGGAGGTTCTTACCGTAGAAATAAAACAATGGATGGGGAACGCTCAAACGGTGATGGATTCATTCGTTGGGATATACCATGGCGTAGAGAACGAAGAGGTCTACCTCCGGGTGGTCTCAGAATTCGAAGGGGACGCCGGAGTTGGCCAAAAAATCTCGCCGAACCTTCGCCAGAAAAGTTCGTCGTCGCAACTTCGGCGATAGATCTGGGTCAAACGGCGTGGCGGCTCGCGAAACCAATCGTACTTTTGAAACGAGGGCGTCGAGGAGAACACTGGCATGTATTTATAGGCAAGGTTTAGGTCAGTGGAAAAATTAGGGTTTTGGGATTATTTTAATGTCGCGAATTAAAATAATTCCAGAAAATCTAGAATTGCTTTTTAAGCCATGTAAAATAGTCCGGAGCTCAGAAAAGTCCCCAGAAAAATCCTGGAGATAGATTGAAGGATGAGGAACTCAACTAAAGTTGTTTGAGCTCATGAAAAGATTGTTGCAAAGATCAAGGAAAAATATTAAGCACAAGGAAAAAGGAATTTAATTCAAGAAAAGGTCAGAAAAATTCCCGGAGAGAAAGAAACATCGCTCTATCATATTTCAAAAGTATTTGCACTCATAAACACCAAATGCAACCGGCATGAATGCAACACCATTCACATTATATTATAAAAGTTATTTAAAGATCAACATTTTTTCACATTATAAATTACAAAAACCCTAATTAAATCTTGGAAATTTTAGAAAATGATAAAAGCATTATTTTTATTCAGTGAAAACTATTCACAACCCAAAATGGAATTTTTGGGGTGTGACAAAACTATTAAAACTACTTATACTAACTATAAACTACTTAATCTAAATATATGATCGCCTCGCTCACTTGGGAGGAGGCGAGGCGAAGTTAGAGTCGGAGTCAGAGTCGTCGGAGTCGTCGTTGGAGTCATCGTTGTCATCTTCGACATCGGCATCGTCCTCGTCCTCCTCCTCTAGGTCCTCCTTCTTGGAGCTCCACGGAGGACTATAATCAGACATCCCATCGTCGGAGGAGACGTTCTCCTTAGAGGAGTGGTGAGAAGGCAATTCGTCCTCGCTGGACAATGGGTTGCATGGAAACTTGATGGGGTTGTCCGACATTTTCTTGTAGATTGGAAGAGAAGGGGATGATGGATGAGCAAGAGGGGTCATTTCAGAGGGCATCGGGCTTGAAGTATATATAGAGCAGTGGGTACATGACTCTTAGGCTTCAGGCGGTGGAAGTAATGGTGATTTGACGGCCTTAGAAGTTGAGTCAACTCAACACTTACGCTGAATTTACCACCGGTTGACCAAACGCTACTTTAGGGTCGGCAGGCAAAATGTGTATCCCAGTCGGCCCGGTTTTTCATGCGATGGAGGAAATGCAACCCTAATACCATTGCCGCATCTATTGTTAACCCATCAGTGGTAGAATTCTAAACTACTAGTTTTAGTCCTAGGAGGCCTCACTATCGTTCCAACTAACGGTGCAAGTATCACATCATCGCTTCTATCGCTACGACAGTGAAAGTGGCGACAGTGATAAATCAATCTATAGTAGTGATTATTCGCCCTAAGTGATCCCAAGGTATTAGGGTCACTGGCTCTAGGAGCCTCAATGACCACTCGATTAGTATGATTTCAGTACGACCACTTGCATAACCTGAGGTTAAACTAACCCATCGGGTCAGGTGGGGGCCCAAAAAATGCAAGAATGGTTCGGTTGGACGGAAAAATGCCAAACACCCAAAACAAATTGAGAGACAGATAAAAGTGTTCAAAATCAACAAAATACATTCTTTTTTTATTAACTCTGTTAGACTTTTCACTCACCAGGCATACAATAACAAGGAACTAGCAGCAACTACCATGGTTATGATAACAAAAGCCTTGTGAGCGTAGGTTTATCCCCACACTCGGGGATGGACATCTCATGAAGCAAAGAAATTGGTGAAAGGTGTATCTAAACCTTCACCGCGCCTCTAGATCTTTGCCATGAGCAGGAATGACGCCCGAAAGAAGCCTAGGGAAGAACCACCACGCGGAACTTCCTCTAACGTCTAAAAGGACGAGGAGCCCTACCCGCGCTGCCTTCTTCAACATTAGGGAGGAACGCTTGGTGAAGAGTCAAGGTTCCAAGCCGCCGAATCGATATGCAAGGGGCTCTAGGTTGAGATCTATGGGCTCAAAGGCTTCCCTGCAATAGCAAGCTATAGAACACCTTTGCCCTCCAAGATTTCCTTTAGATATTCTCACCTAGAGACCCTAAGCACACTGACCATGTACGAGTCCAGCCAATGATCTGGGCCACCGATGGTATTGTTCCTTCCCATCTTTGTGGAACTTCCTCTAACACCAAAGATGAATGGACATCAGCAGGCTGCTATATAACCCAATCTTGAAAGCTTTCTCCTAGCAGCGGCGGAGTCACTGAGATGTGCCATGAACCATGGTCCATGAAAGGGGTCGCCACTCTCTCACTCAGTCAAATGCTAAGGGATTTGGGGGAGGGGTGAGATTCAGCAGCCTCCCTCCCCTCGGCTTAAATAACTACCCTAAAGATGGTAGTGGGAGAGATGGTGGTTGGCATTAAAGCCAGTGACAATCATCCAGACGGTTCCATGAATAAAAGCATGGGAAGTGGAGCGATTTAGGTTCCTAGGCACCATGATCCTTATTTTCAACAGATTCAATGACGCGCAACAGTCATCCATGCGTTCAAACCAGGGGAAGAATTCCACCCGCAACTCTCGGAACCCAAGAAGGCATCACTACCAATGAGCACAATGCTCAAAGTCGTCCTGATACTCAAGACCTGTTGATTGTATTCAAAACACCTCGGCACCCAAGGAATGTTCATTGGGACCTATTGTAACACCCTAGGTGTTAGGCTTGCATAATTTCACTTGTATTGCATGAGCATAATCATCAAGCATTCATATATGAGCTTTAACATGTGAAACATGCCTTGTTATTTTATGTTTCCATATGTGTATGCTTATGATCATGTGTGAATAAGTGTAAGTGGTTGATGTTGGTCACTAAAACACCTTAGCTACACTTAGGATGACTAATGGAACAATGTCCATGTAGATCACTTTGTCTAATTAAGCTCCTAAGTGATGATGTGCTTGTTGACCTAGCAAGTATTGTATGTAACCAATGTATAAATGTGTGTGGAACCTTAGGAATACCTTTAACATGTTTAGAATGTCACTACGAACAACTTTGGCATTCATGACTAAGGATAGTTTGGTCTCTAAGTCATAGTTATAGTGTAAGTCATCTTTTTCAAGTGGTATGTTTGACCTAAGTTGAACTATAGCCTAGAGTGTTTCCATGGTCGTGCACCCTAAAGCAAAGTTGTAGTACTTGACTAGAGTAACAACTTTTATTTTTTGGTCAAGGTCTAATTTGGTGCATAGCATGCTCAAAAATAGCTCACAAGTAGCAAGAAAATATTGTTTTGGATTTGAAAAAATGTCTAAGTCAAAGACGATGAATTCAGTTTGAAGTACAACACTTTAGGGCTTTCTAGATCTCCAACTATTGAGAACTTGGGAAATCTTTCTGAAGCAAATTTGTAGATCACATGTAGCTCTACAACTTTCACTAATATAGTTTTCACTAACATGCCACGGATTAGGAGTATTGATTGCTCAAATTTGCTCCATCAATTGGGTTCACATGGGCCTGATGCCGAACTAAGCCGGCTTTAGTGGCTGACCGGTTGGGCTAGAGTGGGGTGTTAAGGCATGCGACGCCGGTGCTCGCCTCACTTCACTCTTGCGTCTCGCCCTCTCTCATGTACGCTAGGACAGAGTGGAGCGTCGCGCCACCGTCGCCATTGTCATGCGCCGCCATGTTCCCTCACGCTCCACCACCACACCTTCGGCCACCACCATACACCCACCGCTCTGCCTTTGTCTCCTCCACCTCCCTAACTCACTTGCACCAGCATTCGAGCTATGGTAAGCTTTGTGCCGTGTTTGCCATCGTCGCTACCGCCACCGAAGCGTCGCCATGCTCGTGCTCACTGCGGCCGTGCTCCACCGAGCCGTCTCGCTCGCTCCTTTCTCACGTTAAAGATAGCCTAGAGTCACATCTAGCTCACATCACTGACCGCTAGCCAATGCCAATACGCCGGCGCTAGAACGCGGCCTTTCGCCATCGTGCTCTCATCGTCGGGGCACCATGCGTGCGGTCAAGCTCACCGGCAACACCCCCGTACCCTAACTTGCATCCGTTAGCTTTGCTAGGTCACCATGTAGATGTAGCAAGCCTCACCTTAGCTTACCATAGCCAGAGCTCATCGGAGCGCCACCGCACAGCTCCGTCATCTACCATGGGCGTCGTCGAGCCTGCTCCGGCAAGCCTCTAGGCCAAACTTGTGTACCCATCGCTGTGGGGCATCGTGGCGAAGCCGTCAGTGGTGACCTCACCGCCCGTGAACCCACCGGTGATGAGCTAGGGCCGGTCAGCGCTGCGCTCTGCTTTAGTGTGACTGACGGGTGGGCCCCATTGATCGTGGGCCCCGGATGTCAGTGTGTACACGCTTTGAATTTCTAATTTATTTCATAGATTTGAATGCCTGTTTCAAAAATCCATATCTCAATCTAGGAGTGTCCAAATTTGGTGAACTAAATTTTGTTAGATTCCTCATGAAGTGTAGTATTTTATAAAAATATGAAATGCACTATTTTTGGTATTGTTCTAGGTGATTAAAATGTAGCTAAATAAGTGCTTTTTAAATATTTACAATCTTGTAAAATGTGTAACTTGAGCTAGAAAAGTGATAAAATTGTGATTCCAATTTTGTTAGCCTTGTGTTAACATGCTCTAGCTAGGAAAAATAGTAAACTTGCATTAAACTTGATTGAAATAGGGTCTTTCTATTTATCTATTAATAAATGGTGTTTTCTAAGGAAATTTATATGGATAAAAATAAGTAACATATTGCCCTGAAATTTTCTATACAATATTATGGCACTAGTATGAAGCTAGGAAAAATATAGAATCTATTATTTGACACTTTTCTATAGGGTTTACTATTTTGATTAAATAGACCTTGCTAGCTTGTCATTTTTGTAGAGGATGTTATACATGTTCAAATGGTATGAAATTATTATGGTAGTTTATTGGGAGCACTTGGAAGCTACTATAATTTTATGAGAATTTATTGTACACATTTGGTATATGTTTGTTGTTTCACCTAATTATCTAATTAAATTAATAGAGGCATGTAAATAAATAAATTGTGCTTGACCATGATGTTTTCTATGGTACTTGTGATACATATAAACTATTGATGTTAATAGTAAGGCTTAGAAGCAATTGGTTGTACGCAACTAAGTAATTATTGCTTTATAATAAATAAATGGTTGCATGCATAGTTTTGGTTGAGTTGAAGATTTCATGTTGATAAGGGCCTTTTCTATAAAACTTGTTAACAAAAAAGTTGTAGATAACTTACTGATCTACCTTGTGTTAAATTTTCATAGTTATAGGCCTTAGGGTTTAAGAGTTTTGGTTGTTAGAAGTTGCTGTCCGAAATGTTTACTTTCTGGATAGATTTGAATAACTGAATTGTTTGACCTAGATTACTATTGAATCACATGAAGGGTATTAAAATAAAGTTGTAGACAATTTCATAAGATTTCTAGAATGTCCACAACCATATTATTTCGATGTGTGTAACTCCAGTTATGGTTAAAACAATGAGCCTTGTAGTCCGGTAAATAGATTACAGAAGTGTTTACTCAAGTAGTAGAGAAGAGATATGCACCTACTCAGTAAAATAAGATGCACTTGTTATTACTTTATTACCATGCTGTTGAAAGTACTTATGAGGATGCATTCATCATGTTGTATCATATTACATGTGTCATCGTATATGCATTCGCGATATCTTATGCCATACTCATGCATATAGGATCGACCGAGGAGATAACATTGTTCGAATTTAATGAAGAAGAGGAAGGGGGTCAGCAGGAGACTCCTCAAGCCACAGCTCTAGGAGAAGAGGAGCAGACTCCCAAAGAGCTCCCTGAGTGCCCAGATCACCGACCCACCTCTTTCCTCAAAGGCAAGCCCCGGAGCATTCTAAGTCTCCCATGTTTTACAAACTATTACTTGAGTCCTTTATGTTTGATGCATTAGGTTATAAGAGTTATTTGGAAACACATGATGCATAGAACTACCTTGTCTAGATACATATACCTTTAACCCTATGTAGGTCCAGGAGAATATATGCTTAGCCATGCTTAGACCAGTAGAAGTCGGGTGATTTTCTGTCACCTGCGAGATATAGGAGGATACCAAAGCATGGTTGGCTATATTTGCTATCATGGAAAAGAACCATGGGGTAATGTGAATGGAGGCCAGGCGGAGTCTATGTGTAGGATGACTCATGTGATTCCGTCTGTGCCGATTAAGGACCGTACCTTTGTTGGCCCTTCTGACAAGATTGAACGCATGCCTATCACTTAGCTAGCCAGATAACTCATTCCGACCGTGAAGTCAAGTAGCTCAACTCAGGTTGGGCCCTGCTCTATAAAAGTGCGCACTCTGGATGGTAGTAAGGATGTGCAGGGAGCCAGGCGTGAGCCCAAGGGTAGGCCGGGCCTGAACGTCCTGGCAGCTAGTTGTCCCTAATTGTACGGCGCTGGGCGAACCCTTGAAATGTGAACCTAAGTTGTACCAAAGGTGACCTAAGACTACCTTGGCATAGGTATGTCTGGGTTTATGTTAGGAATAAATTCCCAACTGGTTGAAATTGATTCGAATCACCGTCTCTCCCGGATAGTGAGAAACTTGGCTAGCTCCAACATCGTAGTAATTGTATTATGGAATGTGATGGTTTGGATAAACATGGAATTACTACACCGGCTATGGTTACTATTGTATGTTCTTAAATGATATACCACATGTTTGGCACATGATAGTTGCTAATCTAGATATGAATAGCTATAATTAACTTGATGACCAAAGTACAACTGTATAACTGAGTTAATCGCTTTTTATGCAAAATGTTGTCAAGCTACCTCCACTTATAAAGCCTTGCATAATCCTTGGAGTCAATTTATTTCTGGTTGATGACAGGTAAGTCTAGCTGAGTACCCTCTCATACTCAAGGTTTTATTCCCATTGTTGCAGATGGTATAGTTTATCATGGCTATTGCAAGAATTGCTTCTATCCCGTCGTGGATGAGGAGTGAGCCTTGGGCAGGCATCTTTAATAATCCCTCTTATATGCTTTTGTGGATTGTGATCATATGTTGGCACTATATTTGAACTAAGTTGACAAATGCTAGTTTTGAACTTTAATTTGCTTTCGCTACTATCTATAGAACTTGGTTTGTAATAACCTTATTCCATAGTTTGATGAATGGATTGTAATTGTGAACTTTATGTAATATGTGACATGTATGTTGAATCATGTACGATCTTGGTTGTATGTGGATCGTTTATCGAGACCCGTCGTGGTACTCGACGGACTATCGAGTTTATATGGGCTCAAGTATGACAGTGCGACCGCTTGCGGGCTACCATTGTACTTGTGCTCTTATAAATTGGTCGGTTCTGCGACACCTACAGCACCCAAAGGTTGCAGGGATCTACTACACCTAAAGCATTACGTAGCTTTACAAGCTTGTCATTAAATCCTATAGAGGGCTACTGTCAGATATATGGGCCTGGGGTACCCTCACCAACCATATATCTGGCCCGTTGAGTGGAGGACGTCAAAGGATGTAGCCCACGAAGACCAGGCAAATCTACTAGATTGAAGATCATGAAAGATCAAGGATATCCGACGCCATCATGTCAATGGTAGGATAGAATTGATCTATCGTGAAAAAACTAGGAATCCAATCTGCTAAGCCAATCGCCCTCATTGTAACCCTACCCTCTCTACCAATATAAAGGAGGGTAGGAATCTCGCGAACGGGATCTGATCCATCTCATTCCAATCTACTACATAGCTAGGAGCAACAACCCTTGTAACCGAGCATACGAATACAAGAAGAGCAGTAGCACCAACTGGACTAGGGTTTTATGCGCCACCGCGGCCTGAACTAGTATAAATCCTTCTATCTCATGTGTTACCATCTGATTCCTCTTACACTATCACATTGCTAGGCATTGTCGGAGCTAAATCATCTGACACCATGTCTCCTAATCTTCTCCACCTAGCCACATGACACCATGTCATGTCTCATATGCAATGAGCTCCTTTATCATAACTAGTTCACCACTATCAACATGAACAAGCCACTTCTTCACTATGGCTTTAAGTGTTGCTCACACTAGTATACCTGTGCAGTAATCCCTGTGTATCTCACAACATGAACACATGTTAGTACACCTAAGCTGCCACTCAATTACCAAAACCAAACTAGGGTCTTTTAGTGAGCACCGAACGTCCACACCAGATGCCTCCAATGGCTAGTTTCCAACGGCTATAAAACAAGTCATTTGGCTTGTCAGACGTCCAGTGTGTGATACGTCCAGTGTGTGTAAGTGCTCAAGGTATCCCAAAACATAGCCATTGGAACCCTAGTCCGGTGCGACATCCGGTGCCTTCACCAAATACGTCCGGTGAGGACTTTTAAACTATGCGTGCTCGGCTAGAACCATTGTTCACGTCCAGTGCGTACACATCTGGTGCACATAGGACTCCTCTATGCTTTGCTAAAAAAACTGGCTAAATCTAGGCGCTAGTCGGCCCATCCAGTGCCATGTCCGGTGGTCCACCAGACACGTCCGGTGCCTGCTAAACAGCAGCACCGGTAGCACTCTCAACTCTTTCACAAGTGTGCCAACTCTCAAATGTTTTGCTAAACATGTTAGATGAGAGTTAGCATTTTTTCAAAGTGTTTTCACAAACATTTTTGGCTTGCTCTCCAACATGTCACTTAGGCCTAAATGCAAATGCATAGATCAAACACCTAGTGGCACTAGATGACCAAAGATTGCTAATTAGAGCTCCCCTCTAAATAGTACAACCATCTATCCTAAACCCGAGCACACACTCTATTGCGTCTTGACTATCAAAATAAAATCCCTATTTATACCTTTGCCTTCACAACTTGCATTTTGTTTTTTCTTTCTTCTTTATCAAGTGAGAGACTACTCCAATTGGATTGATCACCCTTCATCCATCTCTAGGTCTTGCTCTCCATCTTGGTGTTGACCTAACCTAGCTTAACAAACACTTAGAAAAAGGTTAGTCCACTAGTTGTCTAATTACTAAAACAAAACATAGGGCTTTCACCCTAGCACAAAACCTAGGGCTAGCAAGAAGGGCTATGGTTTCCCCACCACATGCATGGGCATGCAGTGGCACTTGACTATTCACTGTCGGGTGTGCACTGATCCGGTAGTGGTGTCATAAGTGCCATTATCGCATCATGGCCTAAACCGGTAGTAACACTCACCATATCATTGACGGTTGATGATCCAATCCGGCAATGATAGTCATGAATATCACTATCGGTTTCTTCTCTGACCTGACAGTGTTGTGCCAATTATCACTACCGGGTCACCTACCCAGCAGTGATAGGCCACCCTATCACCGCCGATTAATCTCCGTTGGCATGGGTTCTGGTAGTAACGGGGGCTTCCAACCCAACAGTGATTATCAGATTTGGTGTTCCTTTTTTCATCTATGAACCTATGCTAGCACACTGGATTCTGATTACTTACAGCTCATAAGCACCACCTGTACACTAGCTAACATGTTTTGATCTTCTGCATTTATTTGTTGCCTTTTTTAGTATATGAATCTATGCTAGAACACTGGTTTCCGATTAGTGGCTGGCTGGCGGATGACCACCAGCGGCTACAGCAGAGGCGCAAAGCACTGCGCGTTGGACAGCTCACCGGCACCGTGGTCTAGGCTGTCCATGTAGCAAACAAGCAAAACGGTTGAAAAAGAGCACAATGCACACCCCTACCCGATTCGTATGAACGAAAGGAAGGCTTGCCCTACAACACCATGCACGTGGAAAGCCGCGAACGTCACTACAGCTAGTACAACAATAGCAGACCTCTCTGGTTCGCCGCTTTCCGTTTCTCATGGGCTCACACTTCTCCAGCTGCCTCTGCCCAAATTAATAAATCTGATTTCCAGGCCGCATCACCAATTAAACCGGCCGTAGCCACCAACCTTCCATTTCGGACCTCCGATCGAACCAGTCGCGTGAGCGATAAAAAGCTGCCCCCATTCCTGATTCCATACGCCCATAGTATAGCTAGTACTCACCAGTGCCACCTCCATCTCTAAAGGTTCGCTAGGTTCGTGGTCCTTGCTGCCATCTCGCCGTGTCGATCCCCTCAATCTACACCTAAGCGAAGCATGGCCTCTGGTTCCAGATCCCATGGCTGCGGATCCCACGACCGAGGTAGCTGCCGAGCCTGCACCGAAGCTCCTTCGGCGGACAACGCTCTCGTCGGGCCCAGCTCAACCCCGCGTTTGAGGCTATGACGGCCGCGGAACTCATCGCCCACCTGAATCACTCCCGCCGCACATCCGACTTTGCCGACGCGGCGCTTATGTTCACCGCACGCGAGCGCAGGCTCAACGAGGCTGAGGCCTTTATCCACGCGAGCAACGAGTGTGTGGACAAGCTAAAGGGCGAGATCGATCAGGGCGCATGAGTACAGCGCCCTCGAGGCAAAGGCTCAGATCCATCGGGCCGCCAAGAAGGAGATGGGGCTGTGGGCCGAGATCCGTGTGGCATGGCTCTGGCATCAACGGGTGTAGACTCAGGCAGCAGGCTAGTCATGGTCTTAGCAGCATCAAGGAGTCATATGGAGAAGAAGTGGATCATGAGTTTTCAGAAGATGTCCTCGGAGCAAGGTACCAAATCTCCTGCTATTATTTGTACTCAGGTTGAGTTTTGTTGTTTTAGCCCGCTATAGCCACTACTGGATTCAGGTTCTTTGCTGAGTGCCTGAGGCACTCGGCAAAAGTCAAATTGCACTTGGCAAAGCCTTTGTCGAGTGCGGTACTCGACAAAAAACACACGGCAAAAAATTGATCGGCAAAGCCTTCTTTGTCGAGTGTCTTTCATCGGACACTCGGCAAAGGCTTTGCCGAGAGCCCTGGGGGCACTCGGTAAAGAAAAGCGACCGTCACAGCGCCGGCCCCACTGACAGTCGCTTTGCCAAGTGCCAACCCTCACTATAGGAAACCGGGACTTTGCCCAGTGCTCAAATCTTTGCCGAGTGTCAAATATCGGGCACTCGGCAAAGGCCACCTTTGCCGAGTGCCGCACTCGGCGAAACTTGGCACTCGACAAATAGGGCTTTGCCGAGTGTCTGGCACTCGGCAAAATAAGGCACTCGGCAAAGCCAAACTTTGCCCAGTGCCAGACACTCGGCAAAGTTGGGCACTCGGCAAAGAGGCGCCCGGGGATAACGGTACCCAACGCCGTCTTCTTTGCCGAGTGCCTTCTGTTTGGCACTCAGCAAAATATTGGCTTTGCCGAGTGCCTAGGGCTAGCACTCGGCAAAATATTCACTTTGCCGAGTGTCAAACCTTGGCACTCGGCAAAATAAATATTCACATGATGTCCTGGTTTGTGAACACCATACGTGATGACGTCCTCCAAACGTTTTCAAATTTTTACCACCGCATATGCATGTGATATCACGACATCTCGCCAAGTTTCATGATTTTCGGGATTCGTTTGAATTTTATAGAATTAAGTTGATCGAAATTTGGAGACAGTTCCTAGATTTAGCATAAAGTGACACTAACAAACAAGAATAACATTTTTGGAATGGATCAAAACTATTATTCGATGCACCTGCAGTTCAAACCTACATTTTCCGGAAAATTGCAAGAAAATGAAATAAAGTGAAGAAATATAGCAAACAGCAATGAAATTGTGCCAAATTTGAACATGTTGATCATGGTACAAATACAAATCTAAGAAAAAAAGTTGATGGCAAAAAACAAAAAAAAAATATTTTGCCGAGTGCCAAGGTTTGGCACTCGGCAAAGTGAATATTTTGCCGAGTGCTAGCCCGAGGCACTCGGCAAAGCCAGGACATGATTTTTTTTTAATTTTTTATTTCGCCGAGTGCCAGATCGGGGGCACTCGGCAAAATACTTTCTTTGCCGAGTGCCCCGGATCTGGCACTCGGCAAAGAGGTTTGAAATATAAAAAAACCGGACACACGCACACACACGCGCGCCGTAGCCGCCCCGCCGCCGTGCCGTAGCCGCTGCGCTGCCGCTGCCAGAGCCGCCGCGCCGCAGCCGCCGGCTCCCCGCGCGCCCGCCCCGCCGGCTCCCCAGCCCGCGCGGCCGCGCGCCTCGGCCTCGCGCCCGCCGCGCCCGCTGTAGGAAGGAGGAGGAGGTAGGAGGAAGAGGAGGAAGGAAAGGAGGAAGGAGAAGAAGGGGAGGAGGAAGAAGAAGAAAGAGAAGGGAGGAGAGAAGGAGAAGGGGAGAAGAGGAGAAGAGGAGAAGAAAGGTGTCGCCTCGGTTCGTCGACCCTCACGCCGTAGCGGTCGTCCCCGTTGTCGTCGCCGGCCCTCGGTCTTCGCATTCTCGCTGGCAAGGTATGCCCTAATGTTAGTATTAGTTAGTAAGTAGTGGTGTTAGTAGTAGTAGTTAATTAGTAGTGTTAGTGTTAGTTAGTAAGTCGTAGTGACAGTAGTAGTTGTAGTTGTTGTTCGTAGTTTTAGTGTTAGTAGTAGTTATTGTTGTATGTATGTGGTTGATGGCCTTCGTGGTTGTTGGCCTTCGTGCCAATGTTTTCTGCAGGTTTTGGGAACCTATCCGTGCAGGGGAGGTGCTGCCGAAATTTTCAATGGAGTCTAACCATTTGCCTTTTCTTTGCAGGACGAGGACCGTTGGAGGCACTCGGTGACCCCGATCGTCTTCGTTGGCGTTGCAGTTCTGCCTGCACCGTGTCGCCTCGCCACTGCAGCGACTCGCCACCGCCCCACTAGCCTGACCTCACCGACACCCTAGGTATAACCCATCTTGCATACTTGTATCTCGTGTAACCCTAGTTAGGCGTCTCCCGTCCGAAAGAGATACGGTCGTTGGTATGCAGATCTTTGCATACCAAATTCCGTACCTGTTTCGGATTGTCCACGTTTTTTGGACAGCCCACGGATGCGTAGATGGGTTGGTTTCCGTGGCCCGCTCCTGTCCGAGATAGAGTTTCGGCACCACCTCCTCGTTGTTCTCCTGATACACAATCTCCCTGCCAGGACGTGTATCGGGAGAACAGCGGGGAGGTGCTGCCGAAATTCTGTCTTGGATAGGAGCGGACCATGGAAGCCAACCTCATCTACGCATCCTCGGGTGGGATTAGGACCTATCCTTCACCTATTAGATGTATAGTAGGAACGCCTTGTGGATTTACCTGTAGTTTTTATTACTCGCTTACATATGCATGTGCCAGAGGATGGATAACCGTGAGTGGATGTACACGGGCCACGCAAGTATGACCCCAGAATGGATGACCAAGACCAATGCTTTCCTGGAGCATGCATTTGGCGAGGCTGCTAAAGGGTCAGCCCAGATGCCATGTCCGTGTAGCAGATGTGGCAACAAGAAAAGAAAAATTAAGAGGCTCGTGGGGGAAGATCTTATCAAGTATGGATTCATGGCAAACTATACCCACTGGATCCACCATGGTGAAGCCGATCGTATTAGAGAGGAGGTGGTGAGACAGCATCTCGAGGATTATGATGGAGATGGCGGGGTAGCAGACTGGATGGATGACATTCAGCAGGCACGGTTCGGTGAAGGATTGGAGGAGAAGCCACAGGAAAGCGCAAAGACGTTCTATGATATGCTGTCTTCAGCGCAGAAGCCCTTGCACGAAAAGACAACGGTATCGCAGCTGGATGCAATTGGACGCATCATGGGGTTGAAGTCGTAGTTTAGCATGAGTCGGGACAACTTCGATGGTATGTTGGCAGTTTTTGGATCCATGCTTCCGGAGGATCACATCCTGCCGAAGAACTTGTACGAGTCACAGAAACTTCTTCGTGCACTTAAGATGTCGTATGAGCAGATCCATGCTTGTCCGAATGGATGCGTCCTTTTTAGGAAAGATCACGAGGGAGCAACGCACTGTCCAAAGTGCAAATCCTCTAGGTACCTAGAGGTCGACACTAGTGATGGCAAGAAGGAACAACTGAGTATCCCTATGAAGGTCCTTCGGTACCTTCCTTTCATACCGAGGATCCAACAGTTGTACATGACAGAGGAGTCCGCGAAACAGATGACATGGCACAAAAATGACAAAAGGTACAATCCGGACAAGATGGTACACCCATTGGATGGCGACGCCTGGACCCATTTCAATGGCATACATCGTGTTAAAGCTGAGGAGGCTCGCAATGTACGTGTAGCGTTGGCAATAGATGGGTTCAACCCGTATGGACTGTCCGCGGCCCCATACACTTGTTGGCCCGTGTTCGTGATACCCCTGAATCTCCCCCCCGGTGTCATCTTTCAACCCAAGAACGTATTTTTGTCGCTGATAATTCCTGGACATCCGGGGAACAATATGGGTGTGTTCATGGAGCCTGTGTTCGATGATTTGATCGATGCTTAGGAAAAGGGGGTACTGACATACGACCGAGCTACAAAGAGAAACTTAACAATGCATGTGTGGTACCACTACTCCCTGCATGACTTCCTGGCGTATGGCCTATTCTGCGGGTGGTGTGTTCACGGGAAGTTCCCATGCCCAATATGCAAGGCAGGTGTGAGGTTCACTTGGCTGAAGAGTGGTGGCAAGTTTTCTTCGTTCGACCAACATCGTCAGTTCCTCCCCCTTGACCATCCATTCCGATGAGACATCAAGAACTTCACGAAAGGTGTTGAAGTCACCGATCCTGCACCTCAGATGATGACCGCTGCTGAGATCCGCGCTGAGATAGAGGCTCTCAAAGTTGATAAAGAGAAAGGTCGTTTTGATGGATATGGTCATTACCACATGTGGACTCATAAATCGGGCTTGACTAGG
Source organism: Miscanthus floridulus (assembly GCF_019320115.1). Classification (NCBI taxonomy): domain Eukaryota; kingdom Viridiplantae; phylum Streptophyta; class Magnoliopsida; order Poales; family Poaceae; genus Miscanthus; species Miscanthus floridulus. The sequence continues at coordinate 85,579,059 of NC_089597.1, forward strand.
CTTCCCTATTTCAACGATCTTCTTCTTCCACACAACATTGATTTAATGCACACAGAGAAGAATATCGCCGAGGCGCTTTGGGGAACACTCATGGACACAGAAAAGTCAAAGGACAATGTTAAGGCAAGAGTGGACCTGGCAGCACTGTGCGATAGACCAAAGCAAGTGATGAAGACTCCCGCACCTGGCAAGAAATGGAAAAGGACTTCGGTTGATTTCATTTTGAAGAAGGACCAAAGGAGGGAAGTATGTCAGTGGGTTCAGTCGTTAATGTTCCCTGATGGGTATGCGGTGAATCTGAGGAGGGGAGTGAATGTGTCCACTTGCTGAGTGTTAGGGATGAAGAGTCATGACTTCCACATATGGATTGAGCGGCTCCTTCCAGCGATGACCAGAGGTTTCATCCCCGAGCATGTGTGGCGCGTCCTGGCAGAGTTGAGCGATTTCTTCCTCTAGCTTTGTGACAAGGAGCTATCTCGGGCCATGATTGATGACTTAGAGAAAGTGGCACCTGTGTTGCTCTGTAAGATGGAGAAGATCTTCCCACCCGGCTTCTTCCTCTCAATGCAGCATCTGATTTTGCACCTGCCTCACGAGGCATGAATGGGGGGCCGTGAAATCCTGTTGGTGCTATCCAATCGAGAGATGTCTAAAGGTTCTTTGAAAAAAGTGTAGAAATAAAATCAGAATTGAGGCATCCATGGCAGAGGCATTCATTCTTGAGGAGGTGTCAAACTTCACAACATCATACTATAAGGATAGCCTTCCCAGCGTGCACAATCCAATCCCTCGTTACAACACCGACGAGAGGTCATCAAATCTCAGCCTTTTCAAAGGTCAACTTGGCAGGGCAAGCGCTTCGAGCACCAAGACCTTGCGGAATGATGAGTGGCGCACTATCATGTTGTATGTGTTGTTGAACCTTGACGAAGTGAACCCTTATGTGCAGTAAGTTCTCAATGAGCTTGTTACATACGTCGTCACTATCGTCTATCTATCCAACCCCCTTGTCTCTTGCTTTTTCAGGGAATTTCTGAATACATACTGGACAGGAAATAGGGATCCTTCCCCTCAAGAACAAGATAGTCTTCTCAAAGGTGGTGTGCCCAATTTCATTTCATGGTTCGAAAAGAAGGTACCATCCAATTTACATCGTTCCATCTGTGACATCCCACTTTGCTCCTACGAGCGAGTAATGATCTATCCGCCCTCACCTTACAGGCACGCACAGATGCGGAAATGGATGAAGAGTTGAAACAGGTTGTCAAAGGCTTCCCCTATAGGGTCAAGTCATTCACCGTATATGATGTGAATGGCTATCGCTTCCACACAAGAAGCCACGAGCTCAGTCGGCCCAATCGAAAAACCATGAATACTGGAGTTCGTACGCTCGGCACCGATGACCACGACTACTACGGCATAGTCGAAGAAATATACGAGCTCAACTTTGAGCTTCGCGGAGGTCATAAGCCAGTCGTATTCAAATGCCATTGGTTCGATCCCAATGTCACGAGAAGAGCCCCTGAGATTGGACAAGTTGAAATTCGACAAGATTCCCTCTATCAAGGAGACGATGTCTATATTGTGGCTCAACAGGCCACGCAAGTTTATTATCTTCCATGGGCGTGCCAAAAAGATCCCACTCTTGAGGGTTGGTACCTTGCGCAGTTGGTATCACCGCATGGCAAAGTGCCTGTCCCAAACGATGAGGATTACAACTTTGACCCAAACACATATACAGGGGAGTTCTATCAACCCGAGGGGCTAGATGGCATGTTTCACATAGACATGTTTTCGCTGATGGGCATGGAAGTAGACAATGACATTGATGAGGACGATGGAGATGAGGATGATGGAGAAGAGGTGCAAAATGCCAAAGACTTAGCACTGCTTGAGCGATTATGGTTTGGCGTTGCCATTGATGACAACGATGGAGATGAGGCGGAAATGTTAGACAATATTGCTAGTGATGACGACACTTATGATCCGGCCGCTGCCGATCCTAAAGATTATTTCTAATTCATGTAATACTATATTATTATTATTTTCTAGTTATGTTTCGTTCATTTTGCATCTCTATATTTCTCTATATTGTGCTAACTGGTTTACTCTTTGTATTTGCAGGCACTCGACAAAATGCCGGGCGGAAGGCAGACCCGGACCTGCAACTCGCTCTACGCAAGGACGACTCAGGAGGCGGAGGCGGAGGTGGAGGCGGAGGCATCGGCGAGGAGCCGTCCGACCCGCCACCCCCGCGGTTGTCCGAGGAGAGCGGTGCAGTCGTCTACCGTCCCCCCGCCCGAGGAGGACCGGACGACGACCACTGACGACGAGGACCAGCAACTGGCCCCCTAGACAGGAGGGGGTGACACTTCCTCTGGGGGGGTGGCGGGGGGTGACACTTCCTCTAGGGGGTGGCAGGGGGTTCCACTTTGAGCACCTCATCGGCACCGTACTTGCACGGGTCCTCGTAGCTCCCGACGCGGCCGATCCCATTTCAGAGGAGGCCGGTGATTCGTCCCAAGGGCGACAAGTAAGTATCCGTTCATTTTGCATCTCTTCTTGTTCATATGCTGAAAACTGAACTGTGGACTAACAATTCTTCTTACTGACTCCTGTAGGAACTGGGAACTTGTGTCCGAGGGCGATCATTGGTAGTGCAATGGGATCCTCGGTGGCCTGATCTGCCTACACTACCCTAGTTTGGTCACCCACGCCCAGGTTGAGTCGCCTCCCTGGACGTGGGACCACTTCAACTCCGCCATGGACGCCATGTATGGCACCGTATAGGAGCGGATCAGGCATGAGTTCTGGGTGAGTCTACATCACAGTACATTGCTCAATACTATGAAATCATTAGACGTTCTTGAAATAATGAAAGGACACACGATGTCTGTATGCATGACTTCTTCACGTTGGAGGAGGGGCATGACCCCGCCTAGGTGACGAAGGTGCAGGACAGGGCATGCAGGGGCCGAGTCACGGACCTGTACTACGAGGCGAGGCTGCAGTGCCACATCAACCACTCGTGCGACGTCCTTGGTCGATACCCGGGGAAGAACAAGGCCAGGACCATGACACTCACCAGGGAGCAGTACCTCGCAGTAAGTTATAAAACATTGTTACTGACTCATTTCATGAAGAATAGGTAGCCTTCATTTTATATTCTAACATTTCTAATACAATACTTGATGGCATGCAGATGTGTCCTTCTTGGTGCACCAGGCATAGAGACTATTGGGCGGCCATCATGGACAAGTGGGTCTCCGATGAGTGGAGGGAGAGGCACGCCCTCCATCGGGAGTGCCGCCTGCAGATGGGTGGGCCAACGCACCACCAAGGCAACCGGCCCCTCAGTTCGTACGCCCAGGCCTGGGTACACGCTACGCACTTATTTATTTATTTGTTCTAATGCTCAATTCTCATTACTTCTAATCGTCTTTGTGTTTTCCTCGCAGTCCCAGTCGCATGATGGCCAGGAATGCAATGAGTTCATGGCGTACGCCATGGCACACAAGGGCAAGGCGACAGCCCCGGACACCGTCTACAACCCAGAGGATGGGCCCGAGGCGTACAGCAACACGAGCGTCCACAGCAAGCTCACCGACTATGCCTCGTCGGCCCATGAGCGGCATGGGGAGGACTTCGACCCCGCCACCCAGCCCCTTGATACCGACCTCATGATGAGGCTCGGAGGAGGGAAGCAGCACGGCCGGTACTGGATGGCCTCCAACATGGTCGACTCGACCTCTGTGCCCAACCTCGTCCAGATCCGAGCATAGAGCATGAGCTCCTCCATCCCCATTCGACCTCGGCAGGCGAGCACACTACAGCAGATGGCGGCACTCCAGGTTAGTTCTATTTCATTTGCCGTTCATTACTTTTACACATGTACCTTGCATTTGCATTGTTTAAACGTTGATGATTGAATATTGCAGGCCACTGTGGAGAGGATGGAGGCCGAGAGGGAGGCCGAGAGGGTCGAGAGGGAGAGGGAGAGGGCCTAGAGGGAGGCCGAGAGGGCCAAGTGGGAGGTCCTGAGGGCCCAGAGGGCGGCCGAGGCGCAGAGGATGTAGGACATGTTCTCATTCATGTCGAGCCTCGGCACCACTCTCCCGGGTGTGGTGGTGCCCCAGTCGCTGCTCGCTCCAGTTGTGCCTCCTACTCCTCTGGCTCTAGGCACTTCGGTGATTATATATATATGGTTGATCAAGTCCTTTAGCTTGTGTAGATACTAATGAATTCAATTCTCCTTTGTGCAACAGTCGTCGGGTTCGAACCCGACTCCTTCGCCTCAGCACACACACCCCGGCTGGACAGGTCCACCACCGCACGGAGGTGCCCCTTCAGGCTCCCATTGGGATCAGTGGCAGTAGGTGGTGCCCCTTCATGTTTCATTGACTTTTCTTGATCTAGGACTTGTGTTGGATGAAGACTTCTTAGATGTTGTCATGGATTTGCACATTGGATGTGCGTGTGATGGATTATGCAGGAGGATGTGCTTGTGATGGATGTTGGATGTGCTTGTGATGTATTATGGATTATGTATGTGTTTTATGTGATGCTAAATGCCTGTGTGCTGTCTCATGTATTATATATGAGTTTTGCGTGTTTGCTTTCAAAGGAAAGCAACAAACAAACAAAAAATTGCAAATTTCCCAGCTTTGCCGAGTGCCAACACTTGGCAAAGAAGTCTTTACCGAGTGCCAGGGGTGTGGCACTCGGCAAAGCTGGAAAAAAATGCTGCAAAAACAGCCACTTCCCCAGTTTTGCTGAGTGCCACAGCCTGGCACTCGGCAAAGAGGTCAATTTTGCCGAGTGCCAGATGGTACCACTCGGCAAAGACTATTTTTAAAAAGATTTTTTTAAAAAAAATTGTTTCTTTGCCGAGTGCTCAGCCCTGGCTCTTGGCAAAAATTCAAATTTTGCCGAGTGCCAGTCCCTAGGCACTCGGCAAAGCCGGCGTCAAATGTTGACGGCAGTTATTTTTTTGCCGAGTGCGGGCTTGGCACTCGGCAAAGACTTTGCCGAGTGTCGATTTTTGGCACTCGGCAAAGAAATTTTTGCCGACAAAATCTTTGCCGAGAGACCTTTGCCGAGTGCGGCACTCGGCAAAGCCTTTGCCGAGTGCTTGGCTGGCTTTGCCGAGTGCCCCCAGCACTCGATAAAGAGGGCGTCTGCAGTTGTGCCTGCAGTCACTCGGCAAAGATTTTTTATTTTTTTTAATTCTTTGCCGAGTGCCCTCTATCCGGCCCTTGGCAAAGATGTTTTATTTTTTTTCTAAAAATTCTTTGCCGATTGCCCCCTGTCCGGTGCTCGGCAAAGTATGAATTTTTTTTAAAAAAAATTCTTTACCAAGTGCCCTCTGGCCGGCACTCGGCAAAGTTTGAATTTTTTTAAAAAAAATTCTTTGCCGAGTACCATGGTCATGGCACTCGGCAAAGCTGAAAAAATGGTTTTTTGAGCACCCATTTTTTCAGCTTTGCCGAGTGCTGTGACCATGGCACTCGGCAACGGGGTCCTGTGCCGAGTGCAACACTCGGCAAAGTGACCCAAAACGGTAATTTTTAATTTTTTTACATTCCATCATGACAAATAAATTCATACAAACATATATCACATATATATCTCACCCATCACATATATATCTCATCCATCAACACATCCATCCGCACATATCACATCAATCACAATATATATCACATATATAATAATAAGTGCTCAAGTCCATCCAAATAAATCCACAAGTCCATCACAAGTCCATCAAAGTCCATAAGTGCATCACAAGTATATCACAAGTCCATCACCAAGTGAACAACAAATGAAAAAATACAACGTGCACTCATCTCGGCCACTGCGACTGTGGTGAAGGCCCAGCTCCATCATTCGAAGGTGCATGAGGTGGATTATTCGAACCACCGTCAGATGGAGACTGCACAAAGGAGAACAGATTGCATGTGAGACAAGATTATTTGGATAGCTAATCTAGGAAGGTAGAGGCCATACAAGCAAAGCACAAGCGAAAGTAAAAAAACTTTCATACTCACAGGAGTAGCTGCAGCTGCAGGACATAGAGGCAGAGGTGGAATCAACAGCCCAGCTGGCAGAGAGAAGCCCACACGTTGCCCAAGCCCTTATAGGAACTCCATAATATCCATCAGCCTCTGCGCCTAGGCCTGCCGCTCGGCCCGCTCGGCCTCCAGCTGGGCCGCCATCCTCTACTACTCGGCCTCCAGCTCCTGATGTTGCCTCATTTCTTGTTCCAGCCGGGCCTGCAATATTTCACTCCAATGTTTCAGTAATGCAAAGCTAATTAAGGTGTGTAAAGATCAATGTATGATGAGTAAAACAGGAATAACCTCGAGTGCGTCGACCTGGTGATGTGCAGCGGTCGGCCATGTGTGAATGACCGAGCTCTCGCTCGTGCTCCGTGCTTCGATCTGGGAGAGAGAGGGAGTAGAGGCCATGTCGATGATGCCGTCGCCAAGCCATAACCACCCATGCTTCTTGCCTTGCCCTGCCCTCATGACGGCCTCTCTATCGAAGTCCTGGGTGCTCGGATCATGGTCTAGCCCATGGAGCGACCTTGCCACCTCAGTGTACTCACTGATGCGGGAGTGGACGCTCGGGTTTGTGTATGCCTCGGGCGGGTTCTCCATGTTGAAGGAGATGTCGGACGTCGCCTTGCCCTTGTGGGCCATACACCATGCCTGGAAGTCTGAGCAAGCCTGGCCACTATGTGATGCCAACTGCGAGAAAGACAGCACGATGATTATAAATCAGACAGAATTGAGCGTCATAATAGATAAATGAATTCACGTACCCATGCTTGTTTGTACCCGACGAGGCTGTGGCTGTCTTGATGGTGTGCTGGACCTTGCATCTACAAACGATGGTCACGGGCATCCCTGTGCATCTTGAGGTACTCCTCCGTGAACCACCTCTCCACCATCATCGCCCAGCACTCAGGATACGCTTGGCACCACTAGGGAATCATCTACATGTCATCAAGTATTGGACATATAAGAAGATCAAATTAAACCAACTTAATCTCAAAACGAATCAATATTGATGTTCTTCATTTACCTCAAGGTACTGCTCCCGGGTCAGCTGCATCTCTCTTGCGTCTTTCTTGGTTTTCCTCTCTCCAAGCTTCGACCCGTAGTAGGTTACGATGGCCTAGATGCGCACCTCATGATGCATGTCGATGATGAGTTTTTTACAGGCTTTGGTAGTCACCTGCTCCGCCCTGGCCTCAAATCCCTCCTCATATCTGTAATAAGTCTGCATACAAAAGCGATGTATCCATTCATTATTTCAAGAAAAGTCCAATGAATGCGACGTATTGAGCAATGTTGTGCGAGGCAGACTTACCCAAAATTCTGCCTTCACCCACGCCGCCTTGTTGGGGTACTCCGCAACAGGGGCGACGGTGTTGTGGTCAAACGAGTAGGCCGACTCCGTCTTCGATGCATACGTGACAATGCCAGGGAAGTGTTGCCTGCACAGAAGACCCAGGATGCCATTGACTAGCCGTGCGCTACCACACGACACAACCACCAAGTTCCTGCACAAGTGATTAAGAAAAATTATTAGTTTTTTTATCATATCATATGAAGTAGTGGTGATAACATATAAAGTTACTTACTTTTGCCCTTCGGGGTGAATCACTGGGTGTTGGTGAGGAAGCAGAACCTATGGGAGGCTCACAGGACCTCGCCAAGTAGACACTTGAAGAGGAGTCGGAGGAAGCAGAACCCGTGCCTATCGCCTCCCACGGCATGGGGGGAGACTCATCCTCATGCGGCCCCTCCTCCTTCTCCGTCTGCCAAACCAGCTCCTCGTCCAACTCATCCACAGGCGCCACCTTCTCCTCCAGCTCCTCCTCACACGGCGTGGGAGGAGACGGCCCCCTCCTGCGGCTGGTGGTCCTCCTCCTCCTCCTGTCCGATCCCTCCGCCGCCCCCTCTGCCTCCTCCTGTAGCCGGCGTGGTCTTTGGTAAATCGAGTTCATAGACCTATGATGGTCGCCCGCCATCTTTGTTCAATCACCTGCAATAAAAAAGAAAAACAAGACGTAATTAGAAATAGGTGCAAAAATGAACAAAACATAATTACAAAAAACATAGTAATACATGTATTAGAAATATATGCAAAAATGAATAAAACATAATTATAAAAAACATAGTATTACATGTATTAGAAATAATCTTCATGATTGAGATTAGCTGGATCATAGGTCTTGTCATCACTATCACCATTGTCCAACTCATCAACACTATCCGAAGGAGGAATGTTGTCTTCATTGTCATTGCCTAAACGTAATCGCTCAAGCATTTGTATGTCCTTCAGATTTCGCACCTCGTCTCCAGCGTCCTCGTCATCATCCCTTTCATTGTCTACTTCCATTCCTATCTCTTCGGCTAAGTCTATGTCAAACCTCCCTTGTAGCCCCTCTTCTTGATAGAACTCTCCATCATATGTGTTTGGGTTGAAGTTGTAATCTTCATCGTTTGGGACAGGTAGTTTACCATGTGGCGATACCTTGTTGTCGATGTTTGACCACCGATAGCCTGCCACGGGGGTCCCCGGGGTAGTATGTTCGGGCTTCAGCGTATGCAGAACTCGAGCAGTTAACGCAAGAGACAGTCGATTTATCCTGGTTCAGGCCCTCGGTCGTAGATCGAGTAATAGACCTATGTCCAGTCGGTGTTAGCCTTTGCGTTGGATTGATTGTAAAGTGTTGTGTTGTACAATTATTGTCTGAACTCCCGATCCAAGGAGCCCTGCCCTCCTTTATATAGTCAGGAGGCCAGAGTCCTAGTCGGTTTACAATAAGAGTTCCTAGTAGGATTACAGAATAATACCACTACTAAGATTACAGGGGAAGAATCCTAGTTAGGCTAGTTCTTCTCTCTTCCTTGCGGGGTATCCCGTGGGTCCCGCACCGACAAGCCCCCGAGCACTTCATGGTTGAGTTCTTGAAGCCTCGTCTTGTTCCTTCAAGTCTTGTCGAGTAGGAACAAACGTCGTCCGAGTGCTTTCTTGAGCGAAACCGTGCAGCGCTTCATGAGATCTTCGCGTGGTGTGTACCTTTTTGAAGAAAAAAGTACCTCCATTTGGATGTAGCCCCTGAGCCTCTTGCTGTTTGGCACAAGGAGCTTGAGGGTCTTTTCTTGAAATCTCCCTAATTCTTCGTTGAAAGGCTCCCGAGCATATACCCGGTTTCTTTGTTGAAAAGAGCTCTGATTTAGCTATGTTCAGGTTCTTTTTGTCTAAAAGAGCTCGGATATAGCTATGTCCGGGTTCTTTTTATCTTGTGGCCTTGAAGTCGTCTGTCTTAAAGAAGTGTTCTGAGTGACGTGCGCTTTTTTGAAAGAAAAAGTGCACTCACTGAGTGTAGCCCTCGAGCCTCTTGCTATTTGGAACAAAAAGTTGGAGGGTCTTGATTTTGAGTTGTTCGAAAGAAATGTATACCTTTCCTTTTGCAGCCCCTGAGCATATATCCGGGTTGTTTTGTTTAGGAAGAACTCGGATGCAAGGTCTTAGCATATTTTCTGGTAGTCTGCTATTGTCAGATGTAGTTGTATGGTGGTTGTTGAGTGTAAATGTCTTTTGTTCACGGGTTGTACTGTATTGGTATATTCTCCCGAATATGCTTGTTGTTGAGTACTGTTCCTTCACGTCTGAGTCCTCTTTCATTGAATTCTGTCTTTTCACTATATCCTTTGTTAGGCTTGTTTCATTGGTGCTCTTGGTCCATGTGCACCGCTCCTTCGGTCTATAAATACCCTCCTGGAGTGCTGTCTTGATTCGTTGAGCGTTTTGTTGCTTGTTCTGAAGTCTCTATAGTCATGAATATGGTAGTTTGTGAGGTAGAGCAGCCCCCGGGCGTGTTTCGTAGTTCCTGTGTGTCTTGTCGTAGCTGGAGGAAGTCTTGTGATAGGGATTAGAGGTAAGCTAATCCCATAGCAGCAATGTACCAGGATGTACGTGGCAGTAGTTGGAGGAAGTCTTGTGATGTGGGCTTCATTCCTTCATCTGGTAGTTCTGGGTTGATCCTCGCCGCTTGTCTTGAGAC